>NC_133648.1:125523032-125618860 GCF_009905375.1 Apium graveolens
GGATATATATATCGGGACTAAATAAAGTATCTCATAACTTTTTCATTCAATAATATTTCAAAGATTGAATCTATTCAAGTCTTAACTTGTGGTCTCATCTATGGGATGTTTTTCTTAAAACTTATAATACTTTGAACGGTGGTAGTTCAAGTAGCTTTATAAATGATATAAGTGTGGTGAAGTATTGGTAACTTCATTCCTTGTTTTTACTTATATCTAGTAAGTAATTATCTTGCATATGATAGAGATTCTATTAAGTATCCACTTAGATACTTATACTATTGTTATCACTATGTATATTATCTTGCGAGCTGTAAGGCTCACTCTTGCTTTATTTCTTCATCACACAACAACAGTTAGGAGAGATGGCCAGACTCCAGCAGACCCAGCGCAAGCACGTGGGAAGCGCCCCGCGTCTTCCCGATGATGTTGTAGCTGCTATAGCTGCAGAGGTAGATCCATTGTAGTTCAGACCATCTACTTTTGAGAATCAAATTATGTATAATTATAACTTGTGGCAGATAATGGCAATTAACTGTAAATTATCAAGTAATCATTTTGGGTTGTAATAATTTTAAATTGTGGATTCAAAGACTTGTACTTATTTCAATTTCATCTCTGAGACTATAACGGGTTGTGGTGTGTGTTAGTATGGGGTCACAGCATGAGGTTATTTATTATTAATTAAGTGAAGTGATATTGTGGAAAGAAAGACCGTGACAACCCGGATCCCCGACCCCGGATCTGGGGGTGTTACAGTCTACCCACTCTACTTTAAAGCACTGCTCTTTATCTATGGGTAACTTTATTTCCTTGAACACATAAAAAGTGACCTTCTGATCATGAATCTTCATCGTATGCTCTCATTTTGGTACATCAATCATAGTTCGGCCAGTAGCTAAGAATCGTCTCCCCAAGGTAATGGGAATCTTCTTATCCTCCTCAAAGTCAAGAATACAAAGTCAGCAGGAAAGATAAGTTTATCCACCTTGACCAAGACATCCTCCACTATACCTTGAGGATAAGCGATGGAACGGTCAGCTAGTTGCAATGACATGTATGTTGGTTTCGGATCAGGCAGACCAAGCTTCTTGAAGATAGATAAGGGCATCAGATTGATGCTAGCTCCTAAATCACATAAACACTTGTCGAATGACAAGTTTCCGATGGTGCAAGGAATAGTGAAGCTTCCAGGATCTTTAAGCTTCGGAGGCAACTTCTGTTGCAGCACAACACTGCATTCCTCCGTTAGAGCAGCGGTCTCTAAGTCATCGAGCTTCACTTTCCGAGAGAGAATACCTTTCATAAACCTCGCATATCTAGGCATTTGTTCAAGAGCTTCAGCGAAAGTATGTTGATATGAAGTTTCTTGAACACCTCCAGAAACTTCTCAAACTGCTTATCCAGCTTTTTCTTCTGCAGCCTCTTAGGAAAAGGAGGTGGAGGATAGATCTATTTCTCCCCTGTATTACCCTCAGAAGGAGTCTGTTCCATAGTAGTCTTCCTTGGTTCCACTTCCGCTTCCTTCTGCACTTCTTCTTCAACCATAAATGCATTTTTTGAAACTTGAGATTTTTTAGGCTCTTCGTCTTGCTGAATTTGGGGGCTTGCGACCTTTCCAGACCTCAAGGTGATGGCATTCACCTGTTCTTCAACTTCCCTCTTATCTGGATTTATTTCTATAACACTAGGAAGCGTTCCTGGTGGTCGATTCAATAAGGCATTAGCAATTTGACCCTATTTGGTTCTCCGGAGTCTTGATAGAAAGCATGGCTTTGGCATATAAGAGCCTGGTTTTTGTGTTAGTGTATACTGAAAATATTTATTTGAAGTATGTACATTTATTTCTGGCCAGTTTATTTGAGAATCATTTGAATGTTTACATGTTGTCTAATATTATATATTGTGAACAATCTAGTATCAAATGGGATACAGAATATTAGATTGTTAAATACGGTTATATAATATAATAAGGTTCACAACACAGGTGGTGTTGGACAATCCATTGGTATGGCTGTAGTATTATTTAGATTAGTTTATATTGACTAATAAATAATGCTAGTATACTTTGTGTATATTGAACATGATCAAATTTAGAATTGTTCCCTTAATACTGATTAAGAAGGAGAACTAAATTTTATGTTATTATTAATGCTTAGGTTCTTAATCCGGAAATAGTAATTGACACGTGTATATTATTTATATGCTTTGATTTATATATGAAATAATTCTTTTGAATTATATCATTATATTTTGGGTGATGGAATTATATACATGGTGGATATTATTTATTGAAGGAATCCATGTCCTGATAATATTCGGGTTAATGATGTCCCCTTGAAAGCTCAAAAAGATTTAATTATGTGAAACCCTGCAGGTGGAATTTATTCTGGCATAATTAAATAAAGGTTGAGTGGATGATCAAGGATAAAAGATATTAATTAAATAAATATCAGTAATTTATTTAATTAATGGACATATGATATTTTAAACATGGGGAATTTAATAAGCAAATAATATTGGAACCGAATTAATTAAATTACGGTATTAGGAAAGGTAGTGCAAATATTAATTCTTTAGTGGATTGAATTAATATTTAATTACATTGGGCTAGGCTCAAGATGTAATTAGAAGGCCCAACCTAATTATCCATGGTCCCTATTGTAGCCTATATATATTCTTATTCTCTTCTTGCTTGGAATGGTGTGAAAACATATTGTAGCCACCAAGGAGCAAGAAGAGAGGATAACTTGAGAAGACGGAGGCCACACTTCGCTCAAGGGAATTTGGGAATACAATAGAAGAGCGTGGAATCAACCATTAACAAGGTAATCCTCTTTTCGTAATCTTTATCGTAAAACGTAGTAACACCCTAAGTTTGTGGTTCCCAACAATTGGTATCAAGAGCTTGGTAATGGGTTCTACGTTTTATGATATAATGTCCATGTCGTAATTATATATGCGTGTATATAGTGTTTTGCTTGTATTGGTTTTGATGCAGGTTGTTAATCCACTATTATGGCCATGTATATATTAATTATGTGTTTGGATCCCACGTGGTTTAATCGTGGTTAATTTTTGTTTTGCTTTCCACGTGGTTTAATCGTGGTTGTAATTTACACGTGGGTTGATCGTGTTAGAATAGATTTTACAAAATTAGTTTTGTATTAGATCTATTTTTTTTTGTAATTGTTCTGGGTATTTATTAACAAGTTATGTGCGATCGGAAATCAATTCCGGTAGTTTTTTGTTCCGCTGTGCGATTACAAGGGGCTGTTGGGGATGTTGCGGCAGCTGGGACTGCTGGGGCTGCTGGGGCTGCTGGGGGCGTCGGGGCGCGCTTGGGGCAGATTTTTTTTTGAGAGCTGGATTTTTTTTCAAGGGCCATAATAGTGGAAAATTTATTTTAATTTTTTCCATTAAATTTTAATTATTGCTTTAATTTATTGATTATGTGTGTCGTTAATTATGTGTGTAATTCTTTTAAAATTACATGTTTAACTTAATTAGGACGACATGGACATAAATTTTATTTATTGCTTTAATTAAATGTTATATGTTGCTAAAATTATGTGTGTATTTTGAATGCATGATTAGACATAATTATAACAACATAGGGCCCCATTTAATTTTAAAATTCCTCAATTTTAATAAAAAAAAATTCTAAGTGGGAGAGGGAATTAATATGAAATTAAATCCCATGGTCTCCATTATTGGTTGTAGGTAATTTAACATAAAAATGAATATAAATTATATATACGTCACCCATCGTGGCATGTAATTTATGGTGTCTAGAATGTTATAGAAATTACTAGAACAAACTTCTTAAATTAATAAATTTTGAAAGGAATAAATATGGATTTTCTTTATTTCTGATTTGGGGCGATTTTGTCAAAAACGGGTTCATCGAACTTGAAAGGCTGTGGGTTTTAAGCGAGACCGATGTGACTCCTCCACTACCTGGAAATCAAACCATTGATGAATATTGAATTGAAGTATTCTATTCAAGGCAAAATTATGAATATTGGAAGGTATACACGCCACCCATCGTGGCGTACCAAGTTCCATAGATTTCGAATAATTTAAGATTTGATGATGGTATACACTTAGCTATGAAAAATAATATAGTTCACCCCAACGTGGCATATTGTTTAGTAATAGGACCAAAGTAACATTTAAACAAAATTAGGTGGTATATATGTCACACATCGTGGCGTACCAGAAGCTTATGGTGTTTATATGTTAGTGCATTAAATTTTAATAATTGTTAGAGGAATCAATAGATCTTAATAATTAATGCACCCTTATTTATGTGATGTTTTTATGCATGATTCTCAGGATAAAATGGGCTTTAATCCACTATTCACCATACTTAAGGATAACAAACTTATCGGACCTAACTATATTGAATGGAAACGAAATTTGGACATTTTGTTGACTGCTGAGGAGTACAAGTTTTGCACTTATGAACCCAAGCCTAAACAGCCTGCTGCTGATGCTCCTGAAGATGAGAAAGAGTATTATAAATGGTGGATTAAGGCTGATGAGATGTCGCGATGTTACATTCTGGCAGCAATGTCGGGTGTTTTGCAGCATCAGCATCAGTCTATGGCCACTGCTTCGGATATGCTCTTTAATCTCAAGGAACTTTTTAGAGATCAGAATAGGGCTGCTAGGCAAGTAGCCATGAAGGCTTTAATGAACACTCAGATGGCTGAAGGCAGACCTGTAAGGGGATCATGTTCTCAAGATGATGTCGCATCTGAATGAGATAGAGATCCTTGGTGTTGAACTTGACGGGGAAACCCAGATTGACATTATCCTTATGAGCTTGTCCAAGAGTTTTGAGCAGTTCCGCTTGAATTACAACATGAACAAGAGGCAGTATAGTCTCGCGGAACTGCTGATAGAACTTCAAGCAACTGAAGGATTATTTCGGCAGAGTGTTCAAGTGAATGTGGCTGAGAAAGGTTCTTCCTCTAAACCGAAAGGTATTAAGAAGAAGAAAAAGGCTCAGACACAGAAAGCTGTGAAGGCAGTGGGAGTTCAGGGTGGTGTGAAAAAGTCTAAGGGAAAGTGCTTCAGATGCAAACAGTCAGGTCACTGGAAACAGGATTGTCCTCTTCCTAAGAAGACAAACAATACTGGTATGTCTCTTTCTCTAGTTACAGAAACATTTATAGCGGCTATATCTACGAGCACTTGGTATGTAGATACAGGAGCCACTGATCATGTTTGTAATTCTATGCAGGGGTTCCAACTATCCAGAATGCTTAGAGATGGTGAGATATACGTGTTTATGGGAGATGCTATGAAAGTAGCAGTAGTTGCAGTAGGAGTTATTCATTTATCTTTTGGTTCTGATAGGATTTTGGTTTTGAACAATTGTCTTTATGTGCCTTCTTTTAGAAGGAATTTAATTTCGGTTTCTAAACTTGCTTTGGATGGTTATAATGTTTGTTTGGATCGTAATGTTTCTATTATGATGAATAAACGAATTATATGTTCTGGTACATTGCAAGACAATTTGTATATAATTAATCCTAGTCAACCTGCACTGCAACTACAATTTAGGGAATTGAACAACACATCTTCTAACTTTACTAAAAGAAAGGAACCTTCTAGTTTGAACCAAACATATCTTTGGCACTTGAGATTAGGTCATATTAACTTGAGGAGGATTCAAATACTGGTAGTAGACGGGCCTTTAAGCTCATTGGCAGTGGAGCCATTTCCAGTTTTTGAATCCTGCTTGGAAGGTAAAATGACTAATAGGCCTTTCAAGGCAAAAGGGAATAGAGCCAAACAACTGTTAGAATTGGTTCACTCTGATTTATGTGGACCCATGAATATCCAAGCAAGAGGTGGTTATGAATATTTCGTCACTTTCATTGATGATTATTCTAGATATGGGTACGTTTATTTGTTGCACCGTAAGTCTGAGTGCTTTGATAAGTTCAAAGAGTACAAAGCTAAAACGGAGAAGCGACTTAATAAAAGTATCAAGTCACTATGATCAGATCGTGGTGATGAATACTTGCTTGGAGAATTTAGGGAATATTTATCAGAAAATGGGATAGAATCTCAGTTAACTGCACCAGGCACACCCCAGCAGAACGGTGTAGCAGAGAGAAGGAACCGGACTCTTTTAGAGAGTGTTAGATCGATGATGAGTTATTCGGATTTACCCAAGTCATTTTGGGGACATGCCTTAGAGACAGCAGCTTATCTTCTGAACTTAGTACCTTCTAAGTCGGTTCCTAAAACCCCCTTAGAATTGTGGACCGGGGATAAACCGAGTCTAAGACATATTCGAATATGGGGTTGTCCAGCACATGTGCTGAACAAGAACGCGACTAAGTTAGAATCTCGTACAGAAGTAAGGTTGTTTGTAGGCTACCCCATGGGAACGAAAGGATATTTATTTTATAGTCCGAAGAATCGGGATGTCATTGTTAGCACCAATGCAAGATTCTTGGAGGAGGACTATATAATGAATCACAAATCCATGAGTAGTGTCGTCTTAGAGGAACTAGTGGGAGGGACAAATAATACCCATGAAGCTGTAGTACAAGTAGAACAACCACAACATAATGTACAACCTGTCACTAATACCGCACCAGTGCCTCGTCGTAGTGGGAGGGTTGTTCAACAGCCTGTTAGATTCATGTTTTTGGGAGGGTCTTCAGACTTGGTCCCTGGTGAACATGATGATGATCCCCGTACATACGAAGAGGCAGTACAAGACAAAGATGCAGATCTTTGGCATAAGGCGATGGAATCTGAGATAGAATCAATGTATTCTAATCAGGTCTGGGAGCTCGTGGAACCACCCAAAGGTATAAAACCTATTGGATGTAAGTGGATCTACAAGAAAAAGAGGGGATTAGATAAAAAGGTGAAAGCTTGGAAAGCAAGACTTGTTGCGAAAGGGTATACTCAGAAAGAAGGTATCGATTATGAGGAAACCTTTTCACCAGTAGTCATGCTTAAGTCAATCCGTATTCTTTTATCTATAGCAGCTCATCTCGATTATGAGATTTGGCAAATGGATGTCAAGACAACTTTTCTTAATGGAAGTCTTGAAGAAACCATCTATATGCAGCAACTAAAAGGATTCATTAAGGAAGGCCAAGAGCATCTGGTATGTAAGCTTAAGAGGTCTATTTATGGACTTAAACAAGCTTCTAGAGACTGGAATATTCGTTTTGATCAGGCAGTCCAGTCATATGGATTTGATCAAAGTCCAAGTGAATCGTGCGTGTATAAGAGAAGTGAAGGTAATGCAGTGGTTTTTCTAGTACTATATGTAGATGATATTTTACTCATTGGAAACAATGTTGAGATGTTGTCATCAGTAAAGGCATGGTTGTTCAAACAATTTGACATGAAGGACTTAGGTGAAGCGGCATACATCCTTGGGATCAAAGTTATAAGGGATCGCAAGAAAAGGATGTTGGCTTTATCTCAAGAGCCCTACATTGATGAAGTATTAGCTCGTTTTAACATGCAGAACTCCAAGAAAGGTTTTTTACCTTTTAAGCATGGAGTTGCTCTATCTAAGAAGCAGTGTCCTTCGACACCTAAGGATATAGAGAGCATGAAAGCAGTTCCTTATGCTTAAGCATGTGGAAGCTTAATGTATGCTATGTTATGTACGAGGCCTGACATCTGCTTTGCTGTAGGCATGGTTAGTGTAAAGCAGAAATGCATTGCAGACTCCACCATGGAGGCTGAGTACGTGGTGGCCTCTGAGGCTGCCAAGGAGGCTGTATGGTTCAGGAACTTCCTTTTGGACTTAGATGTGGTACCTAATTTGCCTAGGAGCTTGACGGTGTATTGTGATAACACTGGTGCTCTGGCAAATTCAAAGGAACTGCGAGACCACAAAGCAGCTAAACATATTGAACGTAAGTATCATCTCATACGAGGAATCGTAAAGCGAGGGGATATAGTTGTGGCTCACATATCATCAGAAGACAACCGAGCAGATCCTTTCACAAAGAGCTTGCCAACCAAGGTTTTTGACAAGCATGTGGAAGCGATAGGAGTCAGATGGATGGACACATAGATTTTTATGTAATAGTGGATTAAATAAACACTGATGTACACATAGAATATTTTGAGTATAAGTGGGAGATTGTTAGTGTATACTGAAAATATTTATTTGAAGTATGTACATTTATTTCTGGCCAGTTTATTTGAGAATCATTTGAATGTTTACATGTTGTCTAATATTATATATTATGAACAATCTAGTATCAAATGGGATACAGAATATTAGATTGTTAAATACGGTTATATAATATAATAAGGTTCACAACACAGGTGGTGTTGGACAATCCATTGGTATGGCTGTAGTATTATTTAGATTAGTTTATATTGACTAATAAATAATGCTAGTATACTTTGTGTATATTGAACATGATCAAATTTAGAATTGTTCCCTTAATACTGATTAAGAAGGAGAACTAAGATTTTATGTTATTATTAATGTTTAGGTTCTTAATCCGGAAATAGTAATTGACACGTGTATATTATTTACATGCTTTGATTTATATATGAAATAATTCTTTTGAATTATATCATTATATTTTGGGTGATGGAATTATATACATGGTGGATATTATTTATTGAAGGAATCCATGTCCTGATAATATTCGGGTTAATGATGTCCCCTTGAAAGCTCAAAAAGATTTAATTATGTGAAACCCTGCAGGTGGAATTTATTCTGGCATAATTAAATAAAGGTTGAGTGGATGATCAAGGATAAAAGAAGATATTAATTAAATAAATTATCAGTAATTTATTTAATTAATGGACATATGATATTTTAAACATGGGGAATTTAATAAGCAAATAATATTGGAACCGAATTAATTAAATTACGGTATTAGGAAAGGTAGTGCAAATATTAATTCTTTAGTGGATTGAATTAATATTTAATTACATTGGGCTAGGCTCAAGATGTAATTAGAAGGCCCAACCTAATTATCCATGGTCCCTATTGTAGCCTATATATATTCTTATTCTCTTCTTGCTTGGAATGGTGTGAAAACATATTGTAGCCACCAAGGAGCAATAAGAGAGGATAACTTGAGAAGACGGAGGCCACACTTCGCTCAAGGGAATTTGGGAATACAATATAAGAGCGTGGAATCAACCATTAACAAGGTAATCTTCTTTTCGTAATCTTTATCGTAAAACGTAGTTACACCCTAAGTCCGTGGTTCCTAACATTTTGCACATAAGCCGCAACTCCTCCAATTCAGATTTTTCATTCGAAGATAGACATGCACCAAGAGTTTGTTGTTTTGGTGTAATTTGTTGCTGAAAACCAGGAGGGTTGAATAGCTTATTTTCAAACTGTTGGAACGGCTGTTGCATCGCATTCTGATTGTTGTTCCTGCTGAAGTTAGGATGATTCCAGTTGTCATGATGATAAGTGTCTGGAACTGGTTGCTGCGATCTCTGAAAGTTGCTCACAAACTGAGCTGAGTCACTAGATATAGCGCATTGCTCCGTCACATACGGACCTGCACATAGCTCACAAACACTAATTATCTGCTTAACACCATAGTTAGCCAGAAAATCGATCTTCATAGACAACGCCTTTATTTGAGCAGTGATAGCCGTAGCTGTATCCACTTCAAGAACTCCTGCTACCTTGCCCTGTGGACATCTCTGGGTTGGATACTGATATTTATTAGCAGTCATCAGTTCAATTAGATCATAAGCTTCCTCATAGCTCTTTGCCCATAATGCTCCGCCTGCTGTTGCATCGAGCATGGGTCTGGACTGTGCTCCCAACCCATTATAAAAACAATTGATGATCATCCAATCAGACATTCCATGATGAGGACACTTCCTAAGCATCTCCTTGTAGTGCTCCCAAGCTTCACATAGTGATTCTCCCATTTGCTGCGCAAATTTAGTAATAGCATTCCTGAGTGCTGTTGTCTTCGCCATAGGGAAGAATTTAGTAAGAAACTTCTGAGCAAGATCTTCCCAAGTAATAATCGAACCAGCTGATAGAGGGTGTAACCGGCTCTTAGCCTTGTTTCCCAGAGAGAATGGGAATAGTCTCAGCTTCACAGCATCTTCAGAAACACCGTTGAACTTGAAGGTGCCGTAGATCTCAATGAAATCCCTAATGTGCATATTGGGATCTTCCGTTGAAGAACCCCCAAACTGGATTGAATTCTGCACCCATTGAATTATTTCAGGCTTGATCTCAAAGGTATTAGCTGTGATAGCTGGTCTGACAATGCTAGATTGAATGTCATTGATCTTAGGTTGAGAAAAATCCATCAAGGCTTTCGTTCGTAATGTTGGATATTCCATTGTAATGAGTACCTAAAACACATACAAATAAACCGTGAAAGTAAAAGAATCCGAGTCAGTGAACTTTAACGACCACTGATGACAAGCACATAAACTAAAAATTAATACCGAGTGTTACAACCGGCATTTCTGTGTAATATTAATTGTAAATTTAGTACAACTTTAAAAGCCGAATGCCAATATATGCAACTATTGTATGCTTGTGTGAATGAGAACTCTGCATCTTAAATTTTCGTTATGTGGTATATGAATTTTCAAAGCAAAAGTTTATTTATTTCTTTCATTTTTGATTTATAAGGAATATTTTAAACCTTGAATAAATTTCTCTTTAAAAGTTATTTTGTTCATAAATTTCAAAAGTAGTTTTATAAAATTTCTAAAAATCCAAATTATTTTATGGTATAAATTTTATAATTTTTGAACTTGTGTTTTATTTTACAAAAATAAATCTTTATAAATGTTAATTGTTATAATTAGCAAATTACATAGTTGTCCTTACATGCAAATCCTTTCTATTCAATCAAAAAGGGCTAAAGAGACAATTACCACCCCACTAACTCTTTTTTTTCTAGCCAAATTCCTCCTTTACCCTTGCATGCAAAATGATTCAAGTATAAGTGGAAGGGTAGTCATGTCAATTCCTATTCCCACTCATATTTATCAAAACAAAAACCATAAAACAAGTAAAAGACATGATCATTTCACACATCACCCACACCACACTCTTTCTTCTCTCCCTCATCTCTCTCACTCTCGGCTCCTACCCCTCACTCTCGGCTTTTCAGCCGAAACCACCCCCCTCCCCATTTTCTTTCTTTCTCAATCAAGTTCCCACCTCCTACACAAGTAAATGTTACTTCCCATACCATGATCACATATATTTCAAAGAGTTTTGAGTAGAAAGTTTAAGTTTTAAGGTTGAATGTTAAGGTTTTAGTTGAAACTCAAAGTACAACCTTGATTCTTGTGAAAACATGTTGTTTGGCTTGCAAAACTCGAAGACATGCATGCATGTGGATTTCACTTAGAATGTTATAAGATTTTGATCATTTGGAAAGATTTTATTAGTAAGCTTTAATTTCAGTAGGAATATTGTGTTAATATTGATTAATGCTTCTTGATGCATGGTAATAAGTCGTGTATATCTTTTATAAAATGCATAACTTGTTATTTCAAAAACTTGATGATTTCTGAGTTGTGAAATGTGGTTTCTTTTGTTTTGCCATGATTGCACCTTAGGTAAGGATGATCTCCACCAAGATTATTTTGAGTATAAGGGAGTTAGTTTAGTAGATCACGATGTTTAAGTCTTGGTTTGGGTATTGGGTTGTTGGTGGTTGAGTTTGTCAAGTCAAAACCTTGGAGAAAGGAGAGTTATAATTTCTGCAGAAAATCAGTTTCGTACCCTGAGGTTTAGAGTGAGTTTTGACCATGTCATTGATGTGCACTTTGAGGCCCAAGCCACTAGAAGTTAGTATTGGGAGTATATAAAAGGTTTTAGGTGTTGGTTGGAGTATTGCATGTCATTTGGTTAGGTGCATAAGTAGAATAACAAAATATGTCCAGCAGGGGATAATTTTGTTGCAACTTAGAAATAGGGAGATTTAATCATGTCATGGGTAGGCCCTCATTAGGCCCTGTTGGGCCTTAGTTAGAGGGAGTATCAGAGAAGTTTTTTCAACCATATTTCATAGGATATGAGTTAGAACCATGTGTCACAAGTTAATTCAAGTTAGGGTGTTTTCTGCCCAGGAAAACAGGGGAACCATGGACTTTGAGCTTAGGCACAAGAAGGCCCAAGCCAGGCCCTTGAGCCGCATCAAGTTTGGGAGATGCCCTTAGGTCAGGAGAGTCTTGTGTAAGAGTTTTGAAGGAAAACCTATAGTTTAAGGGTGTCAAATGCACTCAAGAAACCATAGATGTCATTCTGAAATTTGCACCAGTGAACACTTTCACTCATCACATAGTTTTAGAACACTTAGGAGTGAGGTCTTGGTTAACCACCATTGTTGTAAGATAGTATAAGGTCAGTAGAATAAAAGGCACAAGTGAGGGTCAATAGGTCTTGGACAGTTTAGTAAAGGCACATCGAGTTAGGAAGCCAAAATTAGAAGACTTTGTCTAGTTTAGCGACCAAGTGACTTAAGTTGGGGGATCGAGATCATCCAAGCCTAGTGTTGCATTATGGTGTATATGGTGTTATTTGGTATTAATATATGATATGTGATTATGTGGCTATGTGTGTGCAATTATAAATTAAAGGTGAATATAAATTAAGTGCATATAGGCCTAAGTGCCATCCGTGTTTAAATTCGGGTTGTAAATAGGTTAAGTTGGTGAGAATATATTATAATGAGGATTATTATTATTTATGTAGGATCTCGAGACGAGGAAAAACTTGCCATAAAGGTTGAGTGAAGCTCCAGTTGCTCCTACCAGTCAGACCAGACCAGCCTTTCTCAAGGCAAGTGATTCAACTTGTCCTTCATATTTACTGCTAATAGTTCATACATTGTTGCAACTATCCTGTGTCATTTGATATATTAAATCAAACGTATCTTATGTTTATCTTTGAATTATATAAAAATGCCATGAACCCTCGAGTACGTATTGCAAAGTGGTCTTATCATGATAGTATATTAAAGTAATTCGAATGCCAGGATAAAAGAAAGGGTAGTTATAACTCTTGGTTGATTCTCTTGATTAACATGCTGATGATTCCTAAGTATTGATATCTCATCCTGATACTTGAACCCCTATAGAACATTACCTTGAACCCTAAAAGCCAGATACTTATCAAAGTGATTCCTCATTGATTGATACCCCTCTTTCTTATCCTGAAGCTTGACAATTCTGATATATCCTGAGTTAAAGATCATTTCTGCATACCTTAACACCCTTAGTATTCATGAAGCTTATCTTCTTGATGATCCAGCACTTGAACCTTTATGAGAAACCATTTCTTAAAGCCAAATTTGGCATTACCCTTTATAATATCCTATAGCCTCACTAAATCCCCTTGTCCAATCTTTGATATATGAAAACCATTCAGTTACTTTAATAGAGTATAGTTTTGTGAATCATGGCCCTGAGATTTAGTACCATATTTCCTGTGTTTCGAGTTGATCTATAATCCCTTGATATAAAAAAATGTTTAATGGAAAAGAGATTTTGTTATAAATCGGCATCAGTTTTTGAAATAAATAAAATATGGGTTTTCAGTCCCAAAGGGGGATAAATGTTTTCTTTGAATAGTGGATCTGGACTGAGACGCGAGTCCTTTCCACACTTATATTAGGCTTAAAAGTTGCCTAGGGATTCCCATTAATGTTTTAGAACCCAGCGAGGTTCGGATTACTTCGCGGCTGATCACCGGCTGTAATCCCTAGCGTCATAAAATAATTTTGATTAAGATATGATTTTTTTTAAATTGTTTTGATACCAACAAAATGATGCCATCACCCAAAGTTTTATCTCTCATTATCATTGGTCATGTCCTCCCATTGACATTCTTTAATATATATCTCTCGATTTATGTTTTGTATCGTATTGTTTAGCACTTGTTGAGTATTTGGTTCACTCCTTGCTTTACCCTGATATTACAGCTAGCAGCTATGGTTAGATTCAAGCAGACTGCCCGTAAGACCTGTGATGCTGATGCCTATGTTCGAGCTCAGGTAGAATAAGTGATAGTAGTTTGTGTGAGGACTCGGTATTTAAAATCAGTTGTTATAGATGGTAGTGTTGGGCTGTTCCAAACCCTAAACTGTAAGATCTTGGATTTGGGTATGTTTATTTATTATTAAATGTTGTAATAGTTATATTTAATTTGCTGTTTAAGTTGGGGTGTGACAGGTTTTGGTATCAGAGCGACGGTTTAGAGTCCCTGGACAGCCCAAATAGGTTAAAGGGTATATGTGTAGGTTATAGATAATATGCGAGAGGGTAGGTTAAGTAAGTTTATTATTAATACTCCTCTTATTGGTTTGTCAGCAAAGGGCGCATTCCTCGTCATCCTCTGGTTCGGACGACACTATTGCTTTCACCGTATATGCTGAGTTGAGGCGCGAGTTTGACATGCTTCAGGGAAAGTACGACCGACTGATAGACCGACTGAAGAACGTGTACCCGGATAGCCGAAACTACGAAGGGAAGCCCAAGGAGCAGATGACTGCGAGGCTTGAGACCTTGGTTCAGTACGTCAATACTAAGCTTGAGGAGATGTCAGCGCACCGGGACCGCACCAGCCAGTATGTCATTTAGATGGTGGTGGATGAGCTCCAAAGCATTGTGAAGACGCTTCGAGAGGAAAAGACTACCAAGCCCCGTTCAGATGGAGTGGAGCCTTAGTTCTTTCCATTTACTTTTCATGTTGTTGTACTATCAGACTCTGTAGAATTTCCCAGTTGTTTCCGTTATTTCCTTTAAATAAGCCTGTTGATCCTAGAATCAGACTTTGTTCTAATCCCATATATTGTGACCTTTAAATTTCAATAATCATGCTCTATTATTCCAATTGCTCTCAACTGTTATTATACGCTTTTATATGCATCATCATATCTGCTTAATTTGAAACCTGACCTCACATGTAAATAAGAATGCCATGCGATACCCTCGAATTGTTTTATTATTCATATCTGTTTTGACATAACTCTTATTTCAGGATCATGCCTCCCAAAAAGAAGAACCCAACAACCACATCCACCACAGACCCAAATATTCTTCGACTACTGGAAACTTTGCAACAGCAAACCAATGCTATAGCCCAACAACAACTAACTCTTCAACAGCGAATTGAGAACCAAGATAACCGTGAACCACACCAACCACCTGAACCACCAGTACCACCTAGACAAATTGTCACTTTCAAGGCTTTTCAGAATGTGAATCCACCTGCATTTCATGATACCACTGATCCAGTAATAGCTAATACATGGATCAAGGAGATGGAAAGGGCTTTTGAGTTGGTACAGTTAGGAGACGATCAGAAGACGCCGTATGCTACTTACTTCTTGAAGGGCGAAGTCATCTATTGGTGGGAATCAGTAAAAGCTATGGAAGCAACTCAACAGGTTTCTTGGGAGAGATTTAAGAAGTTATTTCTATACAAGTATTACCCTAAGTACATGCAGAATCAAATGGAGCTTAAATTTTCAGAGTTGAAGCAAGGGAACATGACTGTACTGGAGTATGAGAAGAAGTTCACTGAGTTGTCAAAGTTTGTGACAAAGTATACCAGCACCGAGGAGGAAAAAGCGAAGAAATTTTAGCAAGGATTGGAGCGTTGGATCAGAGATAGAGTGGCTATGTTTGAGCTTGAAACTTATGCGGGAGTAGTTCAGAAAGCTGCTCTGATTGAGAATAATGGGATGCAGTCAAGGAAGGAGAGGGATAACAAGAAGAGGAAGGTTCCATTTTATGGAGAAAAGTCTGAAGCGGGAAGTTCACAAGATCGGAATGTAAAGAGGATCGGATTTCAGAAGGGCGGAAATTTTCAAAAGAAGGGAAATTTGGGTAAAAGGCAAGAATCAAAGGGGAACAACCAGGCAAGCCAAGGACAAGTTGGAGAAAACAGATTCCAGAGACCCGAATGTAAGCACTGTGGAAGAAGGCATCCCGGAGTGTGTAATAAGTTTAGCATGACATGCTATAGGTGCAATCAGAAGGGACATTTGGCGAATGAGTGCAAGATGCCGAAGTCAGTAGTTACGTGCTACAAGTGTGGGAAAACTGGACACATAGCTAGGGAGTGCAAGGCAACCGGACCAGTCAAAGCTATGATGAATGTGGCAAACACCAGTGCGAGCGTGCCAGTTGAGGTATTGGCATTACCTCCACCACCTACACCAACCCTGCAAGCAACAGCAAGGACATTTGATCTGAAGATGAAGGATGCTGTTCAGAATTCTGAGGTGATAGCAGGTACACTTTTACTCAATAATGTCAAAGCTAAAGTATTGATTGATTCGGGAGCAACAAGATCTTTCATATCAGAAACTTTTGTTGATAAGCTTCAATGTGATAAAATGATTATGAGCGAGGTAGTAAATGTGGTAATTGCGAACCAAGAGAAGATTCCTGTGAATCAATTCTGTCCGAAGTGTGAGATTGATATTTTGGGGCATAAGTTTTCAGCCGACTTGATACTCTTTAAGTTGGGAGAGTTTGATATAATTTTAGGCATGGATTGGTTAGGAGAAAATAACGCTCAGATTAATTGTAAGACCAAGAAAGTGTATTTAAAGGTGAAGAGTGGAGAGAAGGTAGTATTTAAGGGGCAGAGGCAAGAACAACTATTTCTCACAATCGTTCAGGCTAAGAAGCTACTTAAAAAAGGTTGTGAGTCGTTCCTAGCGTATGTAGTGGATTCAGAAAAGGGCAACCCCAACATAGAAGATATCCCTGTAGTTAACGAGTTTCCCGATGTGTTTCCAGATGAACTACCAGGCTTACCACCAGATCGACACATCGAGTTCGAGATCAACCTTGCTCCAGGAACGGAACCAGTTTCAAAGGCCCCATATGGGATGGCACCAGTAGAAATGAAAGAGTTGGCGAGCCAGCTACAAGAATTGTTAGATAAAGGAGTGATACGGCCAAGTACGTCACCATGGGGAGCACCTGTTCTGTTTGTCAAGAAGAAAGATGGGAGTATGCGACTATGCATAGATTATCGAGAGTTGAATAAGGTAACGATCAAGAACCTCTACCCGCTACCAAGAATAGATGACCTTTTTGATCAGCTGAAAGGAGCAAAGTGCTTTTCAAAGATTGACTTGAGATCGGGATACCATCAATTAAAGATCAAAGAAGAAGATATTCCCAAGACAGCATTTAGGACCAGATATGGGCATTATGAATTCCTAGTAATACCGTTTGGATTGACCAACGCCCCGGCCGCATTTATGGATCTGATGAATCGAGTATTTAAGAAGTATTTGGACAAGTTTGTCGTGGTATTCATTGATGACATCCTTATTTATTCTAAGTCGGAAGAAGAACATAAACAGCACCTCTGGATAGCATTGGAAATACTTCGTCAAGAGAAGTTGTATGCCAAGTTTACCAAATATGAGTGTTGGTTAAAGGAAGTTCAATTTTTGGGGCATGTCATTGGAAATGAAGGAGTTAAAATGGATCTGGCAAAGATTGAGGCAGTTATGAGTTGGGAGAGGCCAAAGTCTCCTACGGAGGTGCGAAGTTTTCTAGGGTTGGCAGGATACTATAGAAGGTTCGTCAAGGATTTTTCGAAAGTCGCCACGCCATTGACCAAGTTAACCAGAAAGAATCAAAAGTTTGAATGGAGTGCAGAATGTGAGGATAGCTTTCAAGAGTTGAAGCAGAGATTGGTAACAGCTCCGGTGTTAGTACTTCCAGATGACCAAGGAAACTTTGTGATATTCAGCGCCGCTTCACATAAGGGATTGGGTTGTGTGTTAATACAACACAGTAAGGTGATCGCGTATGCGTCAAGACAGTTGAAACCGCATGAGTTGAAGTACCCGACGCATGACTTGGAACTAGCCGCCATAGTGTTCGCACTTAAGATTTGGAGACATTACCTCTACGGAGAAAAGTGTGAAATCTACACGGATCAAAAGAGTTTAAAGTACATTTTCACTCAGAAGGAGCTCAATATGAGGCAGAGGAGATGGCTGGAATTGATCAAGGACTATGACTGTTCGATAAATTACCATCCTGGAAAGGCGAATGGTGTGGCCGATGCTCTAAGTAGGAAGGAGAGACTGAATATGATGACAACATCAAAGGAATTATCTGAAGAAATCAAGAGATTTGAACTGGAACTTTGTGATTATGGAAAAGTTGAAGAAGTTTATCGTGTAATGACTTTTCAGCCAACACTAATGGAAAAGATAAAGAAATGTCAAGAAGAAGTAATGGAGAAAGAGAAGAATCGGTTATCTGGAGAGGAGATTAATACTCAAAGGGATGAGCAAGGGATACTAAGGTTTTCTTCCAGAATATGGATTCCTCATGTACCTGAAATAAAGAATGAGATCCTACACGAAGCCAACAATTCGAAATTTTCAATCCACCCGGGAAGTACCAAGATGTATCGGGACTTAAAGAAAAACTTTTGGTGACCAAATATGAAGCGAGACGTAGCGGAATGGGTTGCAAAGTGTTATACTTGTCAGAAAGTGAAGGCAGAACATCAACGACCAAGCGGATTAATTCAGCCCCTAAAGATTCCATAATGGAAATGGGAAAATATCGCTATGGACTTTATAGTAGGACTACCGCGAACGAAATCCGGGCATGACGCTATATGGGTTATAGTTGACCGTCTTACAAAGTCAGCGCATTTCCTTCCAATTAACGAGAAGTCGTCATTAGACAAATTGGTTCATCTGTATATGCGCAAAATTGTACTAAGGCATAGAGTACCTGTATCAATAGTTTCAGACAGAGATCCCCGATTTAACTCGAGATTTTGGAAGCAATTTCAAGAATGTCGTGGCACGAAATTGAATATGAGCACGGCGTACCACCCGCAGACTGATGGACAAAGCGAAAGGACAATTCAAACAATCGAAGATATGTTGCGCAGTTGTGCAATCGATTTTGCAGGAAGTTGGGACGACCACTTGCCGTTGATTGAATTCTCTTACAACAATAGCTATCATTCCAGTATCGGCATGCCACCATACGAAACTTTGTACGGGCGAAAATGTAGATCACCAATAAGTTGGGATGAAGTAGGAGAAGGAAGGATTCTCGGCTCAGAATTAGTACAACAATTGCATGACTCAGTCAAGTTAATTCAGAAAAGGCTATTTGCTGCTCAAGATAGACAGAGGAAGTATACGGATCTGGCACGTAAGGATTTTCAATTCCAAATTGGCGAAGCTGTTTTGTTGAAGGTGTCACCTAGAAAAGGGTTGTCTAGATTTGGCAAGAAAGGGAAGTTAGCACCTAGATACATAGGTCCTTTTGAAATTTTGAGTCAAGTAGGGAAGGTGGCCTACGAGTTGGCCTTACCACCTCAGTATCAGCACGTGCATAATGTGTTCCATGTGTCATTGCTTAAGAAGTACAATCCTGACGCTAGCCATGTAATAGAATATGAACTAGTAGAAATTCAGGCAGACCTGTCATTTGTGGAGCAACCGGTCAAAATACTCGACTGGCAAGAGAAGAGTCTTAGAAATAAGTCAGTAAAGTTAGTAAAAGTACTTTGGAGGAACCCTAAGGTCGAAGAATCGACTTGGGAGTTAGAGTCTGATATGCGTTCCCGGTATCCTCATCTGTTCTCTTAGATTCTGGGGACAGAATCCCTTAAGGGGGAGAGGATGTTACAACCGACATTTCTGTGTAATATTAATTGTAAATTTAGTACAACTTTAAAAGCCGAATGCCAATATATGCAACTATTGTATGCTTGTGTGAATGAGAACTCTGCATCTTAAATTTTTGTTATGTGGTATATGAATTTTCAAAGCAAAAGTTTATTTATTTCTTTCATTTTTGATTTATAAGGAATATTTTAAACCTTGAATAAATTTCTCTTTAAAAGTTATTTTGTTCACAAATTTCAAAAGTAGTTTTATAAAATTTCTAAAAATCCAAATTATTTTATGGTATAAATTTTATAATTTTTGAACTTGTGTTTTATTTTACAAAAATAAATCTTTATAAATGTTAATTGTTATAATTAGCAAATTACATAGTTGTCCTTGCATGCAAATCCTTTCTATTCAATCAAAAAGGGCTAAAGAGACAATTACCACCCCACTAACTCTTATTTTTCTAGCCAAATTCCTCCTTTACCCTTGCATACAAAATGATTCAAGTATAAGTGGAAGGGTAGTCATGTCAATTCCTATTCCCAATCACATTTGTCAAAACAAAAACCATAAAACAAGTAAAAGACATGATCATTTCACATATCACCCACACCACACTCTTTCTTCTCTCCCTCCTCTCTCTCACTCTCGGCTCCTACCCCCTCACTCTCGGCTTTTCAGCCGAAACCACCCCCTCCCCATTTTCTTTCTTTCTCAATCAAGTTCCCACCTCCTACATAAGTAAATGTTACTTCCCATACCATGATCACATATATTTCAAAGAGTTTTGAGTAGAAAGTTTAAGTTTTAAGGTTGCATGTTAAGGTTTTAGTTGAAACTCAAAGTACAACCTTGATTCTTGTGAGTTTAAGGTTGTTTTTGAGAGGACTACAAGGAATGGTGAAGTGCCAAGTCTTGAGAAGGAAACTCTTGATGTTAAATGGCCATTCCCTTCCATTTCATTCGGCCATGACCATAGGGGAGCCGAATGAATGGTTCTTGAGACCATTCTTGTTGCTTTGTTCAATTTTTGCATGTTTATGTGATAATGGCTTGAATTTTGTAGTAAAAATTTGATGAAACTCCTTGCATGCTAAGTGATCATCTAGATATAGCTCATGCTAGGCTTGCATGTAAATTTCTTGGTAAAACATATTTAGAAAACATGTTGTTTGGCTTGCAAAACTCGAAGACATGCATGCATGTGGATTTCACTTAGAATGTTATAAGATTTTGATCATTTGGAAAGATTTTATTAGTAAGCTTTAATTTCAGTAGGAATAATGTGTTAATATTGATTAATGCTTCTTGATGCATGGTAATAAGTCGTGTATATCTTTTATAAAATGCATAACTTGTTATTTCAAAAACTTGATGATTTCTGAGTTGTGAAATGTGGTTTCTTTTATTTTGCCATGATTGCACCTTAGGTAAGGATGATCTCCACCAAGATTATTTTGAGTATAAGGGAGTTAGTTTAGTAGATCACCATGTTTAAGTCTTGGTTTGGGTATTGGGTTGTTGGTGGTTGAGTTTGTCAAGTCAAAACCTTGGAGAAAGGAGAGTTATAATTTCTGTAGAAAATCAGTTTCGTACCCTGAGGTTTAGAGTGAGTTTTGACCATGTCATTGATGTGCACTTTGAGGCCCAAGCCACCAGAAGTTAGTATTGGGAGTATATAAAAGGTTTTAGGTGTTGGTTGGAGGATTGCATGTCATTTGGTTAGGTGCACAAGTAGAATAACAAAATCTGTCCAGCAGGGGACAGTTTTGTTGCAACTTAGAAATAGGGAGATTTAACCATGTCATGGGTAGGCCCTCATTAGGCCCTGTTGGGCCTTAGTTATAGGGAGTGTCAGAGAAGTTTTTCCAACCATAGTTCATAGGATATGAGTTAGAACCATGTATCACAAGTTAATTCAAGTTAGGGTGTTTTCTGCCCAGGAAATCAGGGGAACCATGGACTTTGAGCTTAGGCCCAAGAAGGCCCAAGCCAAGCCCTTGAGCCACATCAAGTTTGGGAGATGTCCTTAGGTCAGGAGAGTCTTGTTTAAGAGTTTTGAAGGAAAACCTATAGTTTAAGGGTGTCAAATGCACTCAAGAAACCATAGATGTCATTCTGAAATTTGCACCAGTGAACACTTTCACTCATCACATAGTTTTAGAACACTTAGGAGTAAGGTCTTGGTTAACCACCATAGTTGTAAGATAGTATAAGGTCAGTAGAATAAAAGGGACAAGTGAGGGTCAATAGGTCTTGGACAGTTTAGTAAAGGCACATCGAGTTAGGAAGCCAAAATTAGAAGACTTTGTCTAGTTTAGCGACCAAGTGACTTAAGTTGGGGGATCGAGATCATCCAAGCCTAGTGTTGCATTATGGTGTATATGGTGTTATTTGGTATTAATATATGATATGTGATTATGTGGCTATGTGTGTGAAATTATAAATTAAAGGTGAATATAAATTAAGTGCATATAGGCCTAAGTGCCATCCGTGTTTAAATTCGGGTTGTAAATAGGTTAAGTTGGTGAGAATATATTATAATGAGGATTATTATTATTTATGTAGGATCTCGAGACGAGGGAAAACTTGCCATAAAGGTCGAGTGAAGCTCCAGTTGCTCCTACCAGTCAGACCAGACCAGCCTTTCTCAAGGCAAGTGATTCAACTTGTCCTTCATATTTACTGCTAATAGTTCATACATTGTTGCAACTATCCTGTGTCATTTGATATATTAAATCAAGCGTATCTTATGTTTATCTTTGAATTATATAAAAATGCCATGAACCCTCGAGTACGTATTGCAAAGTGGTCTTATCATGATAGTATATTAAAGTAATTCGAATGCCAGGATAAAAGTAAGGGTAGTTATAACTCTTGGTTGATTCTCTTGATTAACATGCTGATGATTCCTAAGTATTGATATCTCATCCTGATACTTGAACCCCTATAGAACATTACCTTGAACCCTAAAAGCCAGATATTTATCAAAGTGATTCCTCATTGATTGATACCCCTCTTTCTTATCCTGAAGCTTGACAATTCTGATATATCCTGAGTTAAAGATCATTTCTGCATACCTTAACACCCTTAGTATTCATGAAGCTTATCTTCTTGATGATCCAGCACTTGAACCTTTATGAGAAACCATTTCTTAAAGCCCAATTTGGCATTACCCTTTATAATATCCTATAGCCTCACTAAATCCCCTTTGTCCAATCTTTGATATATGAAAACCATTCAGTTACTTTAATAGAGTATAGTTTTGTGAATCATGGCCCTGAGATTTAGTACCATATTTCCCGTGTTTCGAGTTGATCTATAATCCCTTGATATAAAAAAAAATGTTTAATGGAAAAGAGATTTTGTTATAAATCGGCATCAGTTTTTGAAATAAATAAAATGTGGGTTTTCAGTCCCAAAGGGGGATAAATGTTTTCTTTGAATAGTGGATCTGGACTGAGACGCGAGTCCTTTCCATACTTATATTAGGCTTAAAAGTTGCCTAGGGATTCCCATTAATGTTTTAGAACCCAGCGAGGTTCGGGATTACTTCACGGCTGATCACCGGCTGTAATCCGTAGCGTCATAAAATATTTTTGATTAAGATATGATTTTTTTTTAAAATTGTTTTGATACCAACAAAATGATGCCATCACCCAAAGTTTTATCTCTCATTATCATTGGTCATGTCCTCCCATTGACATTCTTGAATATATATCTCTCGATTTATGTTTTGTATCGTATTGTTTAGCACTTGTTGAGCATTTGGCTCACTCCTTGCTTTACCCTGATATTACAGCTAGCAGCTATGGTTAGATTCAAGCAGACTGCCCGTAAGACCTGTGATGCTGATGCCTATGTTTGAGCTCAGGTAGAATAAGTGATAGTAGTTTGTGTGAGGACTCGATATTTAAAATCAGTTGTAATAGATGGTAGTGTTGGGCTGTTCCAAACCCTAAACTGTAAGATCTTGGATTTGGGTATGTTTATTTATTATTAAATGTTGTAATAGTTATATTTAATTTGCTGTTTAAGTTGGGGTGTGACACCGAGTCCCCGACAGCGGCGCCAAAAACTTGTTAAGGCGAAAACACGCGTTAATATTCACGCAAGTATACGTGTTCGCAAGTAGTATAAGATATAAATTAGATTCGTTCCCACAGAGACTGGTTTAGGTTAAGTTCAATTTATGCACCTATGCAACAATGTATGATTATCGCTCAATGCTAAGACAAATAACAAATTGGGTTTTTATTAAACTAAGAGATTATACTAAATAACATTAACTAAGAGAATTGAGGTTGAATTACCATATATGACAAACATGGGATTCTAACTTCATTAAATACTTCATTCAATAACCTTTTCATTCTTAACCTTAGCATGTGATGGTGATGACACTAATCAGATAACATGAAACTAGTAAACGCCAACTTTCGTTATACGAATACCCTATTACCAAGCATCCACAAAAGAGATAGAAGTTGAATAGACACCAATTATGCTTAGTCCTTATATGTCTATAAGAATTGAAAACATAGCGGTTTAATACGCAAGTTATCTATCGTGATTACATAGTGCAAGTAAGATGGTTAAAATTACCTACGAATCATGCATAACAAATACATGAACCTATGCTAGCATAGCAAGTTCTAAATCTCTAAATTCACTGTCGCTTCAGAAGAGATTAACACGTTATCTTATATGTTAGCTATGCACATAAGACGGATAAGCACAACCAATACTAGGTTATCAATCAATCACCATACACCAAGATATCGAAATAAATTAATTATTGAAATCCATAAGTAAATCCGCTAGAATCCTATGATAACGATTAATTCATAATTGAATTCATCGTCACCATGGGTTCCAAAGAAAGCATGGTATAAACAAGGTCTTAATAAACTGAATATAATTAAAGTACGAATAAACGAGATCTAGGTTCAACAAGAACGAAAACGAGCATCCAAAATTACAACTAATTCAAATAATCACAAGTTGAAAACAAAATCTTCTTTTTCGGAGTTGTTTTGTGCTTCTAGGTCTTCTCTCGGGTAATTAAACCTTCCTGGATGATGAAAACCCTTTTTTAAGTATTATAAGCCCATATTGGACCTGTACCCTTAAAATCGTCAAATTCCACTCAAAAAAGGCTTTTTCAGCGAAATCAGCCACGTATCAGCACGCGGGCGCCTACACCAGCAGGCGGGCGCCTGCAGCCTTTCTAGAAAATTTTGATGAATCTTATTTTGGCCATAACTTGAGTTCTACTCGTCAGAATTAGGCGATTCAACTACCCACGCGAAGCCAACGAGATTCTCTACAACTTGACAATGGTCTTGGCTTCCAAATCTGATTACTTTTCATCATATTTCCTTTAAAAGCTCATTTCTTCATTTAACTGATACCTTAAATGCAATAACACAAAAACACATCAAAATACCAACAACTTGAGTCCAAAACACCAATTTAAGCTTGTAATAAATTCCGAGTGGATATAAAATCCACTTATCAGATTCACTAACCTAACGCTCACTACATGGGTACTATTGTATAAGTCTTTTATGGACCTCACTCATTGAACGATCAATTAAACATATGTATTTTGTTTTGTTTGAATAAAAGCATGAATCCGTATAAAACTCCAATATAAGAATTGAAGTGTTATAAGTTATTTTGAGTCTAGCTTTTTATTTTATTTATAACCTTGCGATTGCCTTGTTGAGCAGTGAGTCATGATTATTGATCTAGTTGCGATAGTATATCTGTAAGCATTTTCACACACGCACGTCTCTAGTTTGTAAGTTAATTTGTATGATTTGATTGATCTTTATGGGAGTAACTGCATTTGTTGAGATGTTGCTCATTGATTGGTTTAGTTATTCTATTGGGATCGTTGTATTCATATTAGTTACATTCATGCATTTTTGTTTCTTGTTCTTTGAGTCTGTTTATGTTTGAGGACAAGCATTGATTCAAGTTTGGGGGTATGTTGAGTGGCATTTATGACACTTTATAATGCTCTAATAAGCTTTGAATTGTAACTCAAAAGCTTTTTCCATTTCTCTTAACCATGATTGTGCTTTAATCGGGTCTGGCAAACCTAAGAATTATGGGGGATGAACAGATTGAAAGTGTTTGAAGTTTCCAACTTTAGGGGCCACAGGTTGTTGCAAAAGCTGAGCAAGTCTGCTCATCATCGTGGTTTCTGGGTTTACTTCTGGGTCTTGGATTGGAATTTCTTCTTCTTGGTGATCTGGTGAGTTGGCCATTTCTTACAAACCTGATTGAGCAATTATTTAGCAATACGATAGCATGGCATATATAACAACATTTTACTATAAAATCTCCTTTTGCGGGTTTTAAGCTTTACCCAATTTTGCACATGCAATCCTATTACTACATAATTCTTATATCAGTGTTGTTTTATCATGGCACAGAATAGGGTATTACGAGTTTTAAACATGGTTATACGAAAACATGGTATTTAGAACAGTTTATGCAGATTCTTAGGGTGCACAATGGAAAACAAGATAATGGATTTATTTAAACAAAGGGGTACATAAAGAAAAGTCTGGTTACCACAAATTCTGAAATAAGGTACAATAATATAGCAGGGTTAAACAGAGGAAAAACTGGAAAATATCCCCCTGTCTACCCCTAATTTCTAACAACTACTACCACCACAAAGTTCCAAAATACAACATAACAAATGAAAAAGGGATCCCGACATCTGACCAAGTATCCCAAAGCCTACTGGCGCTGAAAAAAAACAACTACGGGCTCAACCAACAGTCCCGCCTAACAGCTAGTCATCCAGAATCTCTCTCAACTCAACCAACATCCAGCGAATGATCTTATGCAGCCTCCGGGCCTCAGCATCAGCATCACTGGTGGATGCTCCTTCATCCAATCTCCTCCGGGCAACCTGCTCCACCAACTGAATCCTAGCTCTCCATTCCTCCATCACTACGGAAGTCCTCTGCATAGAGTCTCGAATCAACCTATCCACCAAAGCTCCCAACTCAGCAATACGGGAGTAAACAAAGTCTCGGTCATGGGCTAACTTGCCACCAACACTGACAGGTACATTCTTAGGCATCTCAGACTCTGGCTCAGGGGCTGGGGTCTCTGAATCTGGCCTCAAGGGTGAAATCTGCATAGGGATCTCACTACTCTCAGAGGGATCCTCCTCTGGGTCTGAACTAACATACACAGGCTCCTCTGGAGAGGGTGGAATGGGGTCCACTTGGGTACCGGTCAAACTAATCTCGGAATCTGAATCACTACCACTACTGGGATCCTGAGAGAAAACACAAAACAGCAACCAAAAAACAACGTTAGGGTTAAATAAAGCTTCCAGCTAACTCACACCCTAATTCTAGTTTCTACTTTAACTAATACACATTTTCCTTAGACTATACCTAATAGTCTAACTCAACTCTACATGAGTCGAACTCTCTCGCGATATTAATATATACCCACAATACCCTTTTTTATTCCTAACTTGTCTCAGGGACTAGATCATGTAGCTCTGATACCAACTTGTGACGCCCTCAATCTCGGGTTTAGGAAATGAGGACCCACACACCTTTAATCTATTAATTATATAAACATAAACCCTGATTAACTACCAACAGGATTAAATAGGATAAAGTATGAGATATAATTACAACTACCAACCATAAAATATATCTTACAACCCCAAAATAATATAAAATATACATAGTCGATCCCGACTTGGAACCGACAGATAACCCATTGTATCTTTACAACCTTCTGGCTAAGCGCTTTCTCACTCAAAAATATCTCTACCTGCTCTGGCAACTGGAAGCCCTCAACACGATAGGGACCACTAGGTACGCTCTTACGAGCAGTGCACCTAAGCCTGGCCATCTTCTTGCTTAACTATCAAGGTTAGATAAAACAAAACATATAAGTATAAAACTCAGCAAGTAACTATAAAGCAGTTCTATGATATGAAATCCATAATTTACTTTACCAAACTCAGAGCATTCTACTTTATCAGTTCTAGGTGGCAGATTTCCATCTTTCGGGTTAAGAAAGGGTTATGAAGGAAAAGTGTGGGGCTTTCATGGAACAAGGCTCAAAGCAGGGTGAAAGCCGACATTCACCACAAATCATTAGAGGATCAAAACAGATCTTTCAGAAAGGAAAGCGACAATATTTTCATTATATGGAATCAATTATATGATCAACAGATTAAAATCAGGGTTCACGAGCTTTAAGCTTTACAATATCACAATCAACTCTTTTCAACGCAATATAAACCATTTTCATTTTCAAAGAATTCATTACTGAGTATAAAGTTTCCATTCCTTTTTAAAATCAATATAGAACCCTTGATTGGACCACTTTATCTTTCATTTCATTATAATACGGGTGATCAGCCCGTACCGACCTCCATCCAGTCATTAAGGTACCATACGGCATAATTTCAGCCTTAAACTGGACTAGCCCCGCTAGCCTCTTACAATGACTGGACTAGTCCCACTAGCCTCTTACGTCCAATCCATCAGGAATTCGTTTGGAAAACCTTGAGTTGGAAAAAAATAGGTTTTCTAAATTCATTTTATCATTACCAAGAATATGAAATCCTTCGGACTCTTTCAAGTCGAAACTCATTCTTAATTCAATTTCAAGAAATTAAAGTTAAGGAAATGAATCAAGGATAGGAAAGAGCAATTCTAGGGATCTTGAATCAATGATATCAAGGTACTTAAGTTAGAAGAATCAATTATGTTTTAAGGAATAATAGGAAATATGGTGATCAAGGAATATGGTATCATTACAAAGGGTTTGTAAAGGTAATTATAGGGTTTATAACAGTTCATAGTATGACAATTAATTTGAACAGGAAAGACAAGTTACCAAAGGGTTGAATCAATAAACTTGTCAATAATAGTTTAACAAGATCAAGACAGGGTATCTCGAATTATTAACAGGGGTTCATTATTTTAACAGTTCAATACTCTACATGGTATAAACAATAACCTCTCTATAACCATTTACACAAGTAATGAGAGTTACTTGCCTGAATTCGCTTTCCTGAAGGTTGAACTACTGCCACCTAGTATACCCTTCCCTTTCCTAGCCTGAATGCCCTCACGCTCCGAATCTACAATAAAAACCAAAACCTTAATCAGATTCTCAACTCTCGTTCCCGGAACGATCACTCAATATGATAGCTCGATTATACTTTTGACTCAAATATACGAGTATAGCTTATACACATATGCACATAGCACATAACACATTCCTTTCTCATAGCCTTTATATCTTTATATACTCATCAATCGACTCATACTTGCTTAACCTTAACTATTCTTCAAATCACACCAATATAACTCTTACGAGTACATGATTTATTCAAACTAAATCTTTTTCGACCATAACTGTCACTTATAGTTCTTTAATATCAAACCACTTAATTCCCTTTTTCTTTTATTCCTTAATTTGAACCTTAACATCATTTAATCAAACAAATGAATCCTATATCTCCTAGAATTTCACATGCAATCACCTAGCAAGGTAATGGAACTAAATCAATCGATTTTCTACTTATACACCATTCGGCTATAAACCTAAAACACAACCAAATGTACTCAATTTCAATCTCATATAATCAAACACAATAACCCTCTTTGGTATGCAAATTACAAGGGTCTTTTACGCAATTAAGCTTCTTTCTTTTTAATCCAAAAACCGAATCATAATCACATCAAGAATCGAAAATCAACACCCTCTTTTAATTATCAAATTCGAATACAAGCATCATCCAATCAATGATATGTAACCAAGTTCTTATTAGTAACTAAGAAAATTTGCATATAATCTCACAAAAATCCACTTAATTCTCTTTTTAACCATAAGACCCATTCGATTTCTCTCTCGTTTCAAGCTCTTTCTCTCTCATTTTTCTTACCCATTCTTTCTTACTCGACAACAATGGCACTTAACAATGTAGAGCTGATATCCCAAAGAATGGAACTAACTACCTTGCTTTTACTGATACTAATCAGGCTCCTGACTCTTTCAAGGGGTTTGTTAAGTTTTTTTCTGAATTATATATTGCAGGTGCTTTAACTGCAAATCCAATCCTGTACCTGGATGTTTTATATAAATTCTGGACAACTGCTGTGGTGAGGACAGTGATGAATGACAACTCTACATCTATAGTGGTGAACTGCTCAATTGGAGACCAACAAATAGAGTTCAATGAGTTAGATGTAAATGCAGTTTTGGGTCTTCCAACTGAAAATTGGGTGGAAGTACCAACACAGGATGAGCTAGCTGAGTTCATGGGTTTTGTGACGCCCTCAATCCCAGGGTTAGGAAATGAGGACCCACACACCTTTATTCTAATAATTTTATAAACATAAACCCCGATTAACTACCAATAGGATCAAACATGATAAAGTATGAGACAAGATTACAACTACCAACCATAAAATATAACTTACAACCCCAAAATAATATAAAATATACATAGTCGATCCCGACTTGGAACCGACAGATAACCCATTGTATCTTTACAACCTTCTGGCTAAGCGCTTTCTCACTCAAAAACATCTTCACCTGCTCTAGCAACTACAAGCCCTCAACACGATAGGGACCACCAGGTACGCTCTTACGAGTAGTGCGCCTAAGCCTGGCCATCTTCTTGCTTAACTGTCAAGGTTAGATTAAAATAAAACATATGAGTATAAAACTCAGCAAGTAACTATAAAGCAGTTCTATGATATGAAATCCATAATTTACTTTACCAAACTCAGGCCATTCTACTTTATCAGTTCCAGGTGACAGATTTCCATCTTTCGGGTTAAGGAAGGGTTATGAAGGAAAAGTGTGGGGCTTTCATGGAACAAGGTTCAAAGCAGGGTGAAAGACGACATTTACCACAAATCATTAAAGGATCAAAACAGATATTTCATAAAGGAAAGCGACAATATTTTCATTATATGGAATCAATTATATGATCAACAGATTAAAATCAGGGTTCACGAGCTTTAAGCTATACAATATCACAATCAACTCTTTTCAACGCAATATAACCCATTTTTATTTTCAAAGAATTCATTACTGAGTAGGAAGTTTCCATTCCTTTTTAAAATCAATAAAGAACCCTTGATTGGACCACTTTATCTTTAGTTTCATTATAATACGGGTGATCATCCTGTACTGACCTCCATCCGGTCATTAAGGTACCATACGGCATAATTTCAGCCTTAAATTGGACTAGCCCCGCTAGCCTCTTACAATGACTGGACTAGTCCCACTAGCCTCTTACATCCAATCCAATCCATCAGGAATTTGTTTGGAAAACCTTGAGTTGGAAAAAAATAGGTTTTCTAAATTCATTTTATCATTACCAAGAATATGAAATCATTCGGACTCTTTCAAGTCGAAACTCATTCTTAGATTCAATTTCAAGAAATCAAAGTTAAGGAAATGAATCAAGGATAGGAAAGAGCAATTCTAGGGATCTTGAATCAATGATATCAAGGTACTTAAGTTAGAAGAATAAATAACTGTTTCAAGGATCAATAGGAAGTATAGTGATCAAGGAATATGGTATCATTACAAGGGGTTCGTAAAGGTAATCATAGGGTTTATAATAGTTCATAGTATGACAATTAATTTGAACAGGAAAGACAAGTTACCAAAGGGTTGAATCAATAAGCTTGTCAATAATAGTTTAACAAGATCAAGACAGGGTATCTCGAATCATTAACAGGGGTTCATTATTTTAACAGTTCAATACTCTACATGGTATGAACAATAACCTCTCTATAACCATTTACACAAGTAATGAGAGTTACTTTCCTGAATTCGCTTTCCTGAAGGTTGAACTACTGCCACCTAGTATACCCTTCCCTTTCCTAGCCTGAATGCCCTAACGCTCCGAATCTACAATAAAAACCAAAACCTTAATCAGATTCTCAACTCTCATTCCCGGAACGATCACTCAATATGATAGCTCGATTATACTCTTGACTCGAATATACGAGTATAGCTTATACACATATGCACATAGCACATAACACATTCCTTTCTCATAGCCTTTATATCATTATATACTCATCAATCGACTCATACTTTCTTAACCTTAACTATTCTTCAAATCACACCAATATAACTCTTACGAGTACATGATTTATTCAAACTAAATCTTTTGCGACCATAACTGTCACTTATAGTTCTTTAATATCAAACCACTTAATTCCCTTTTTCCTTGATTCCTTAATTTGAACCTTAACATCATTTAATCAAATAAATGAATCACATATCTCCTAGAATTTCACATGCAATCACTTAGCAAGGTAATAGAACCAAATCAATTGCTTTTCTACTTATATACCATTCGACTATAAACCTAAAATGCAACCACATGTACTCAATTTCAATCTCATATAATCAAACACAATAAACCTCTTTGGTATGTAAATTACAAGGGTCTTTTACACAATTAAGCTTCTTTCTTTTTAATCCAAAAACCGAATCATAATCACATCAAGAATCGAAAATCAACACCCTCTTTTAATTATCAAATTCGAACACAAGCATCATCCAATCAATGACATGCAACCAAGTTCTTATTAGTAACTAAGATAATTAGCATATAATCTCACAAAAATCCACTTAATTCTCTTTTTAACCATAAGACCCATTCGGTTTTTTCAAGAAATCACACATGCAAGGTTTTAAATCACAATTTCAACTTGTTTTACACCTTATCTTAGACATTCAACTCATTTTCATCACGATTTTCGAATCACAAACAAAGCATCACTTAGTGACTCAAGCCTTAATCATATTATCCAATTAAACATGCATGCATTCACTAGTTCTTCTTTTAAACCAACATGCAATCACATTTCTCACTAAATAAGCTTAGTTTATACTAAGATCAAGTCACCAAATCCAATTCCCTTTTTTATTAGTACAAAGCCGAACCAAAATCCCCGACATGCAACCCTCAAATTCGATTCCTTAAGCATCAAATCAATTACACAAATCCAAATTCTTTTAACACATTCATAGCAATCCATTTATCAATCACACACTTAAATTTCAAAGGAAGTACAAAACCCTTTTTGAACTTTTCAAGAAACCAAGACATGCAATAGCTACATCAAATTTTTAAAGAGCATAAAACTTAAAAATCACATTAACTATCATTTTCTTAAAATTCCACCGGTTCTCCTTGGATCATGGCCCGTGGTGGTCGAACTTAAGAGTGCCCATAATGGGTTCTCCTCTTGAGTTTTAAACCATAAAATCTCTTGAATCTTCTCTTGTGATCATATATCAAGAAATCGTATTTCCTTGAACACAAACATAGAGATAGAACCATAAACACTTACATAAACACTTACATGCAAGTGGTGTTTGAGTAGTATACCGAAAATAGAAGCTATAGATGGTAATATCTTTGAATTTGAGTGAGTATTCGGTGTTGCATGCAAGAGAGAGAAGAGAGATGGGGAGAGAGCCGAGAGAGAGAGAGTGTTCGAGAGAGAGGAAGAAAGAGAGGGAGAGGGGGAGGATGCTCACGGGAAAAGAAAAAATAAAGAAGGGGGGAGAGTGAGTTTATATTTGTATTAGGGTCAAGGGTATTTTAATAATCTACTAAATCCCTTTTTGTTTGATTAATCCTTTCTTTTTACTTAAATAAGATAGAAATCGAATATTGAATATATCCCTCTCGGAAAGTAGAAAATTATTGCAAATGACAATTTTAAGACGTAGATCTCGAAATTAGCTTTCCAACCATTACTCATAATAAGCTTTTGAGCGAACGGTTGATTTTATATTATTTTCACAAGTTTGTGCTAATAATAGCATTTTATCATATAAAAATCAATTTATAATGCAACGATCACCAAATAAATCCGTCCATCATTTTTAGAAAGTCTCTAGGACTATTACGAAGATAACAGAACAAATCTCATGCCTTTATCTTACTCAGATAATTTTATAAAAATGTGTGAAGGTTAAATAAACCTTATTTAAATCAAATAATTCCCTTAAATCCATAAAAATGTCAACAGATCATGTAATCATGCATACAGACAAGTAAGCACACATACGAACACATCACAACTCATGTCTGATCATAAAATTTGTCCTTCTTTAATTTTATTCCTTTCTACGCGTACCGGGTCATGTTTAGTCTGACGGCCCGACGCTCAGCGTTTCAATTACGCTTCACAATATCGTTATCGACCGACACGTCATTAGAACATATTAATTTAATCAAGCATTTCATTTCACATAATAACACATAGTTCACATTTTAAATACCTTAATCCCTTTTTAGGACGGGTTCCGTTCTACTTGACGGCCCGACAACACAGCTTAACTCATAAGCTGACTCTTTAAATTGGAACGCTTCTATTTACGCTCCTAGATTCTAATATACAGTAAAGATAATTAACCAACACTTAATCACATAATTATAATCACATCACATAAAGCATACTTTATTGACTTAATCACGTCACAAAATTCTCAGTCGTCACAGATTTCATCAACTATGGTGGAATAATCAACTTAGCAAGTCTGAACAGAAAAAACCTGAGGAAGGAATGGTCTTTCTTGTTTGATTCTATAGTGAGGGCCTTCACCTGCAGAAAGACAGGATATGACAACATATCAAGTGTGGTGCAGAAGCTGGTGTTCTCCATAGCCCACAACAGGCACTTGAATGTTGGTCTATTGATCCTGGAAGAATTTTCCACCAGGCTCACAATGCCCATAGCTGCAAGAGGGAAGGAAATTTTCTTTCCTAGGTTTATCATGTCTACCTTAAATCATAAAGTTTCAGACATTCATTTACTTAATGGTATAGATAATACAAAAATAGGCAATTGTAAGCAAGTGTCCAAAATTATATTTGGCTCACTTACTACAAAGAACAAGGTAAGTGTGAGTCTTAAAATCACTCCATTTATGATGGAGAGCTTTAAGACTTACACTTATCCTATGCCTGATATGAGAAGCAATGCTAAAACAACTATGGCTCATATCTCTGTAGAAGTACAAATATAGGACAACCAACAGGGGCCTTCCCAAGCTGAGATCACTTATTCTATACTACTAGATATTAGGAAACCAACCACTTCATCCTCTCAAAGGGTGAAGTGAGTAAAAAGAAGAGAAAGTAGGCACCTCTACCAATTATCAATGAGAGTGGTGAGGATGACACACAGATAGAGTCCACCTTGGTCAAGAAACCAAAGAAGACTAAAAACTTAGAGCTGACCACTCAAGCCACCTCTGCATCCTCTCAAAAGGATGTAGTTGTAAAACATGGACAAGAACAGACTCTAGGGGCATCCTCTCAACAGGGTGTCTCTATTGAAAAGATCACTCTCCCTAGTGCACCCTTAAAGAGTCTGCAGAAACATCACTTAAAAAAATTCAAGTGTATCAAAGGACACATAAGGATGGCACACACAAGGAGAGAACATCACTTGAAGCTCCCTCTTCTATTCAGGGGGTGCTGCCAACACTCCAATCTGAGATTCAAAATCTGATTTCTAAAATTTCTTCATCTTATAGTCAAACACCTGAATCTAATCCTCAAGTGTTTCCAACTTCAAGTGACATGGTTCAAGAAACCTTGTTCACCACCCAGACACCAAATCTAGATGGGGAGAGGCTACTCGCTGGGGTAGACCTTGATGATACCATCACAAACATGGGGGATCCATCAGTTCTTACTAAAGACCCCATGGTAGTTACAGATGCACCTTTATGTGCAATCAGCCTTCACAGGATGTAAGGTTTGAAGGTAGTACTTCTGAGAGGGAGCTATCTAAATCCTCTTTAATTTAATTGGAGGTTCTTGTTACATGAACAACTCCCCTCACCACCCTAGCTGAAATTGCGCTAACAATTGAAGCTAGGAGTTCAATTGCCAATGATCCTGCTATAGGGGAGGCAAGTTAGCACATTCAAGTGTAAGCTCACTGTAAAATGAGTAAGGGTTTGAGGCTAGAGTACATGACAGTAACCTAGGTAACTCCCCTCCAATTCAAATGGAGGTTCCCACAATAAGTGAGGAATAACAAACTGTCAAAACCACAGAGCAATCTGTGAGTCAAACTGTGACCTTAGTCATAGACTCACAAGTGGTTGAAATCCATCAGATCAACCATCTACTTCTCAACCACAACAACCACACCTCATATCTCGATGGTTACAGGCAGCCGAAGCTCAACCAACAAATGTAGACGATCTTCTAGTTGATCAGTTGTCTGGACTTGCTCAAATCTCTCAACAGTTGCTAACCTCAGATATGTCCAACCAGGATTATCAGGCCATAATGCTCACATATCATACAGAAGTCCAAGAACAACAAGCTAAAATTGTTAATGAAGTTGAACGGGATGGAAACTGTGATGCTTGACTAAACAAAGACTACAATCTTGAGATGGAAGCTGTTTTGGCCAAATTCAGGGAAGATTATTTGACCATAATGGGAAGCAATGCCAAGGTCCTGACTCCACAAGATGTCTATGATGCAATCAATGAAGTATACAAAGCTCAACTCAAAGATTTTCACCTATTTGGTAAAGCTCTAGAACTAAAGTTGATTGGTCATGAAGACAAGATCAGGAAGATAGTGAGAGAGAAGATGGATGAGATTATACCTTCTCAAGTCAAGATCACTTCAAAATTTCAACATTTTGCTGACCAAATGGCAAGATTCAATCCGACTTCTGTAGAAAAGGATGTCAAAAATCTCTGACAGTCTTTTATAGCTTTGCATGAGGTGGTTCAACAACATATTGTAAATTCAAATGATACAAAACTCAAATTGAACTAGCTTTATCAAAGTAGGTATGAGCTTTCGACATTGCTCATGGAAGGCATCAAGCAAGCTGTGCAAGATACCTTTGGTGCCTCTCTTCCCTCAAGTTCTCAATAACCTATTTCTACATCCACAAATTTACAACTTCAATCTCTTCAAGAACAAGTTTCAACTTTGCAGTCCTCCAATGACTCACCCACAGCTCAAGTGCAAGCTCTCACTACTCTAGTGCAGAGTCAACAGGTAGATATATAGACCTTGGTGGACTCCCACAAGCATTTACAAATGCAAAATTCTGTAGATTTGGGAGCTAACATGGGAAAACTTAACATTCCATTGCTTGCACTTCCTGAGACTGTGAGGCCAGAAATACCAACTCCCATACTCATGCATGTTCCCAAGACTAAGGGGGAGATAGAAGCTAGGATTCAACAATCTAGGGATGCCGGTAAATCAAAGGATCCTAGAAAATTGACATCAACTACTCAGACTGGTCAAAGCTCTTCTAAAGCTCAATTATCAAAAGATGTGGGGAAAGACAGACTTTTCAAGGTTGTAGAAGGACCCTGTCAAGATAAAGAATTCAATGAACTTCTGTCAATTTTAAGGGTGTCTCTCCAGAATAACTACATCACTTACAAAAGAGCCCTGGCCAACAATATCAACTTTGTTAGAGTGGTGATTGTCAAAGTTGATAACTTTTTGGAGAAAAGGATCATAGAAAATGTGAATGATTGTGGAGCAGATAGATGTCTACAGGTGTCTCTCTCCAATATTCAAAAATTGAGAGCATCTGAGCTGGATGTTGTGATTGAAAAAGTACATACAGTCATTCCAGAGGACACACAATTGTTACATGAACTCAAGAAGGCTCAGATAGATGATTTTCCTGAAGCCTATCTCTATCCAAGCAAAGGTGTGGCCTATATCTGTCCTCGGTCTAAGAAATGAAAAATCTTCAATGTTCCTAAGAATTGTGATAGAGGAAAATGAGGCTGATTATGAATCTTCAATCTGATCTGAAATACAAAAAGCACAAGAAAACTGAAGATGAAGAGATGATCAGAATCCTTGAAAGGTACCTTGTGAATGCTGATACTATGTTGCAAAACCTACAATACAACTTAAAGGATGACAAGGATGATGATGAGCAGAAGAAAGATGATAAACCACCTTCTGGATCAAATCCAAGTCAATCCTCTAAAGCAACTGGTAGCAAAGAGAAGAAGTGGGATGGGAAGAAAGGAGATGAGAAGAGGAAGGGAGATGAGAAGAAGAAGGGGATGAAAGAAGAGAGAAGAAGAATGAAGATGGCTTGGAACCACAACAACAAACCCTAAAAATCCAAATCAATCAAGATCAACCTTATAAGATAACAATATCAAATAACAAACCACCTCAAAGCCCAAATTATTGTATAAACTAACTGCTAACACCTTTCTGAAAATACCAATCACCACATACCAAACATCCCTAAAGAAAATCTCAAACGTACCTTCTGTTAAGCCATCAAACAAAATTCATTACAAATCTGTTGGGAGAAAACCAAAGAAAATGCAAGTAACTGAGAGGGCCATCTGGAACTTCTATAATCAAAGGTATTTTCTACCTCTAAACTGGTGCATCTCAGATGAAGACCACTTTCAACAATTAGCTGAAGAAATGGTCAGAGTTTGGGTTGTAACATTAAGGGAAGTAAGAATCTACTATCATGATGAAACCTTCACATTTCTTGGAAAAAACTTAATGGACACGTTTTCACCCATAGAGGTCAAAAGAGTGATAAGCTTACTGAGAGATACAGATACTGCAACTAAGGCATGGAGATCTGTTTTGGCTGAATGGTTGGTAGAAAGGGAAGAAAAAATAGCAACAAACAAATCTGAAAGTGGGGAGAGGAAAAAAAGTATATTGAGGAGATAGACATGTATATACAAAAATCTGAAGATCTCAAGGCAAAGGGGATGAGCAGAATTACCAAGGATAGACAATTTTTAAACATCAAGGCTGGCAGATTATCAATATTTAGGGTTGGGTTCTTGAAAAGTTATTCATTAGCAGATAAACTCAAACTTGTAGAAGCTCTAAGAAGAACACCAATCATTGAGGAACTGGAAGTGCTTGTAGAATTAAAGGACCTCATTAGAAAAGAAACAAGAGATGAGAAGTTTGATTAATGAATGTATCTGTTAAACTTAAGAAATCCTTATAAATAAATGGTGTATTTCTGTCAATTCTTATGTAAAGTTTTATTTTCATTGTAGCTTGGGGTTAGTCTTGTTACCGGGAATGAATTTGTGATAAACAATCTTCTCACAAATTGGGGGAGATTGTTGTACAAGACATGCATGTACTATAACAAGACTAAGTCAAATTGACAGTCCTAAGTAAGTTGTATGATAATCTATGTTTGTATTTTGTATTTTATTACTTGAGTCTGTAAAAGTGTAAATATATTATACTAGAGTATTTTCTGGTAAATAGTCTCAAGCCTAAGAATAAACTCTGGAAGAAGATCATGAAGATCATGCCTCAGAGAAAGTGTGAAGAAGCTTGGAGTTGAATAAATCTATTTTAAGAAAAAAAAATTAATTTAAGAAATCTACAAGTCACAGATCAAGTCTTATAGAGAAGTCATTCGAGAACTCCAGAATGACTTATTGACAAGACAAAAATAGCTTATAGAGTAGTCTCAGAGATATCGACAAGCCAAAATGAAGATATGAAGATTGGAGATATCGACAAGTCATTTCTGCATTAGAGAACTCAGAGATATCGATAAGCCAAAATAAAGATATGAAGATTAGAGATATCAACAAGTTAATTCTACATGCAAAGACTTGGAGACCTCGACAAGCCAAGCTCATTCAAGAACTCAGAGATCTCGACAAGTCAAGTTCATATTCGAGGACTCGGAGATCTCGATAAGTCAAGTTCACATTCGAGAACTCAGAGACCTCGATAAGTCAAAATAGTTGTAGATAACTAAGAGATCTCAATAAGTCATTATACTTATCGAGATGTCAGTTCTCTATAGTTCAAACTGGAGATCTCGATGTAGAACTCAAAGTACAAAATGCAGACCAGTTAAAGATCCAAGTTTATCAATCAACAAACAAATCAATCACTGATTTGAAAAGTCTACAAAAAACAGCTTGAAGAGTATAAGATCAACGACCAAGATTAACTGACAAAGTAAATTCACAGACAAGCACGATTTGCAAAGATACACTAAGCCAGAAATATAAAGTTTTAGTTAACTTAAAGTAGGGTTTAGTACATGCTATTGCATGTTGTGTAACACCTGTGTTTAGTGTTCTATAAAGTAAACACTGGATGCTTTGTTTTAGTGGTACCTAATAGATTTTAAAAAAAATCTTGTAACTCTCTCAAGAAAGAAGCTGAGTTCTTTATCAACAAAGAACCCAGAAATTTGTAGCAAGACATACTTGATTTTAATATAAAATTAAGTGATTTTTGAAGATAGTGTGTTCATGTGCATGTTTTATTATTTCTGTTAAAACACTTTATCTCTACAAGTTAGATTACTTTGTTCACCACATCCATAACAGTTCAAAAAGTTTAAAAATAATCCAAAACACATGTATTCATTACCTAACAATAATAACTAATAGAATAAAACTTAAAAATAGTTGCACACAAAATATAAATATTGATTATCAACTTGCTATTCAATTTAAAATATAATAATGAATTGATGAATATTTTTATAAATAAAATATTGATAAAGATAAAATTAGTGTATTAAAGAGAGATATTGTAAATTATAAATTTAAGAATATAAAAGTGAGGAGGAAAGGAAATAGTAGAAATGGAGAAGAGAGAGAATTAGTGGAGTTAATAAATGAGAATTGGTGGAGTTAATAAATGAGAGAGAGTTTTTGAAAGTAAACTAAATGTGTAAAGAATTATTAGTGGAAGATGACATCATCAAATTGATGAGAGCATGACACCTCTAATTTGATGATGTCAGCTGTTAAATGAGAGTTTGACACCTCAACTGGGATGATGTCAACTTTACTTTGTTTTAGTATAATGTAGATATAGATGAGAAAATTATATAAATGAAATAAGATGTTTGTATCAATTTACATTCACATGGATTAATGTGTTTGAGACCTTTATAAGACGAGGTTAATAAATAATATATAAAATTTTAAGATTGATTTATTGTGATTTGTCGTGGACTTGACACGATTATCGCACGATCAGGTAAAATTATGGGCGTTGTACTCGACCAATTTTTTTTCTATTTTCACTTTGTTAAAATTAAATATATAGTAATATTATAATTTAAACTATATGTATGTACTTTTTTAATACAGGAAAATTCTTAAAGAGCAAAATTGATATTCTAATTTATATTTTCATATTTGAAATTATAATATATGAATGAAACTTGTATACACACTAAAATTTATGATTTGATTTGATTTATTTTATGTTAAAAATGAAAAATAATTATATTGATCATATAAATTATCGTATTATCTATTTTATAATAACTCAAAGCATTCAAATTTAATTACTAATATTTATCAATATTTTATTGATTTATTATAGTCTGGAACATCAAGCCAATATATATGATTACTGAATATGTATGTGAAAAAGGGTTGGAATCATACACAAAAAATTACAGTGACTTAAAGATTGTTACATTAGTCTGTATAGTATAAATAATATATAGTATAACACCAACCCTATCACACATAATAACATAATCTAAAATAAATATCTCATTTACAGATAGTAGTAGATATGCATATATTTGTTAACTAAACATCGTCGTAAATAATTTAACAATATTATACTGACAATTCAACATGAAAAATATATGATTAGGCTGAGACATCTTCTACATCAAATGCAAAATCACATTACATTCATATATATGAACTACGCAAATTTGAATAAAAATAACAACTTATTTGACTCAGAGATCATGTACAATCAAAATATTTGTTATCACCGGAATCATCAAGCCTACAAAAACAAATTGTAACACAATAAATAATCAATTTAGAGTCTAAATATTCATTGAACATAAACTATCTACAATGCTATTTTTTCTACATTTTTTAATGAAATAAATTAATGGGATAAAAAAGTCTATACAAGTGCATGAGGTAAGGGAGCAACAAACTGTGCCGCAAATAACAACTTATTTGACTCAGTGATCATGTACAATCAAAATATTTGTTATCACAGGAATCATCAAGCCTACAAAAATTAATTGTAACACAATAAATAATCAATTTAGAATCTAAATATTCATTGAACATAAACTATCTACAATGCTATTTTTTCTAAATTTTTTAATGATATAAATTCATGGGATAAAATTTTCTATACAAGTGTACGAGGTAAGCGAGCAACAAACTACGCCGCAATATCTTGTTGAATTGTAAATCATATCCTACGAAAAACATATTCAGCCGAGCCTGCGGTCATAAAATTTTTATTGATGATCTTCTGCACTCTCCTAAGAAACTCAACAACATCAGATGTCAGTATTCCAAATGTGTCAAAAGCAAATGGCATAAACATATGTTAATTATTTTTGCATGCCTGGTCATGTTTACGCACATTTGCCTCATCTGCTTTTGTAGCCGTGTGACCAAATAAACTCAAATAAAAAACTCCCGTTAGTCCATTCTCGAACAGTACATTTTAATTAACTCATTGGAGACTATATTTTATTTATTAATCTTAAAGAAAATCAAAAATTCTATACATCAAATTTTGGTATATTGCTAAGCACGTGCCTCACACGAGCTATTATGCTAGTTTTTATTAATTCTCCAATCTACCAATGTTATCCTTCAAAGTTTCACTAGTGTTTGTTGATACTCCTCTAATTTTTTACATGTTTGACGAATATTTTCTTAGTTCTTTGACTTTTTATTCTTTTTGTAATTAGAATTTTAGTTATATATTTGTATTCATAAATAAATTATAATTTTAACTATATGGTCAAAGAACTGAAAATCGTGTGCATAAAATTCAAACAACATAAAAAATAGAGTAAGTTTTAAAATCTCACTCATATTAACTTTGAATTTATCTATTTATATATTACAAGGACAGTTAGGTTTTATATATACGTTTTTATTATTTTAATAATTATGTTTACATTTTATTTAATATCATAAAATAATTTATTATAATGTTTTTATATAAAATTATGAGTCCAAAATCTCATATTGATTCGATTAAAGGCCTATAGAGACTTTGAAATCAATTATTATGAATTAAGGTATGTATGGATGCACTTAAGCATAAGTAGAGGTGATCAAGTGGGCGGGCCAACTCTCCCTGACTCGCATCGGCTTAGCGTTTTATGACCAATTAAAACTCGGCACAGACTGTGAAACCATACTAGGTGTTCACGAGTCTGAGGAAATTAAATCATAAATGGACACTGTACGCAACTCGAACTAGAACACGACTCGTGTAGCCGACCATAAGGCTCGGCACATCGACTCGTGTAGCTCGCCTCAGAATATCTTTAAGGTATCTCACACATTGTTATTTCAAATCATGACGAATTTAATATCTAAGAAAAATGAATGGCAAATATTAATTTTGTGCCCTACATTGTAACAAATATGATTGAAGCAAATTTAATTACAAAATATTGACTTTGGTGAGCATATCTTTTGTACTAAATTTAAAAGGTCAAATTTTCTAATCCTAAATTCTAAAATGGACTTGTCCCAATTTATTAAAATATAAAATAAAAGTTGCAATAATGTTTGGTTTCATCACAATTTATTTGACCGGGATTATGATATACAAGTTTGATTTGTAGCTCCGTTGGCTCGAAATTGTGGATTTATTGGCATGGCTCATCATATCGACTTGTGTGACATGCCCCGGTCTGCACGTCGACTTGCCTCTGTTCTAACGGTCTTCTTTAAATTGTAGTCGGATTATAATATTATAGATATAAACCCTCGTAACTCGCGTAACCTGCGTGCTCGTGACATGAGATAATCGTTTCGTCATTTCTCCCCGTCCAACCCGCTTTGCCAATTTTTACGTGTCATTTATGAGTTTTGAGCTATCAAAACCAGCACGACAGCAAACTGGAACTGCTCGCACTTCCCACTCGTGTATCCCGCTCTAGGCACAAGGATGAATGATTCTGGACAAGGTATGTATCCTAAGAAACAACTCCTTACATAGGATTATAGATGTCTGGGTGAGGTTCGAGCATCTACGTGAAGCTGGAGATGGGAAGTTATAAGTGAACGAAAGAAGTTAATCTGGCTATAAGTAGCTGTATATGGTCACAACACATGTTGCAAGGTGAGGTGGTGGTAGCAACTGTTGGGTTTCGGTGCATAAAAACATAGCGGAAACAGAACTTAAAACTGTAAAAACTTAATAAAACTGAAACCCATCGTATGATTCATGCAAAAAAATATATTTAATTTGTGAATGAGATATTTACCTTACGAAACTTTACGATTATGATTGTATAATGGAGGTTCTTCGTTAAAACAATCATCACATATCACATCGAGCGATCTACGCTGTATATGTATCAACACAAAAGTTTGAGCGGAGGAGGCATGTACTAGCACCAACAATCTCAACCTAATCTCTCCAGTGTTTTAATATTTCATTTGTGATATTTAAATATATTTTATTTGTCACTTTCAATTATATTTTATGTAAAAACGGTTATTTTTAACATGTTAAAAAATATGTACGAACAATGAAATTGTGAAACATTAAAATTATTCTACCTTCATATCTTTATAAGTTATTCTTGACAAAAAAATATTTTTTTTCACCATTAATTTAATGGAGTTAAGATGACAGAAACTAATTGGATATTATTTTGGCATATGGAACATATTTTTCAGTAACTGTTTTCTTAAAATGAAAAATTCATAAAAATTTTAAACAACAAAAAGAAGACAAATGAAAAAGTTTTTCGCAAGTAAACAACCCCTTAGTATCACAAATTTATAAATCAAATAATTGAAATGCCTAGTATCTCTTAGAGTCACATTTGTAAAAATTGGGTATCGAACCTAACTAGTTGATCTAAGGACTCTGAACTTCAAAAATTGGAAATTAATCGGAAGAATTAATTATAATAAAAATTAGATGTATTTTTTAATATTAAAATATTATTATGATGATGTTATTTATTAACAAAAAAATATATTTGTCATGCCTCTATTTGAAAGGTACCTTTTTCGAAAAAATGAGTTTTTTTTATTAAATTAGAGGTTTGACTAAATAAAACATTTTACATTTAGACCTGACAAATTTCGACACGACATGAATTGCATGACACGAAATGACACACAAATTTAGTGTTTGCGTTTGTATTTTTAGTACACGACATGAAAATATAAGAACACGAAAGTACACGACCGAGATTTAGTGTCGGTTTTGTATTTTACTTTCGAGTACACGACCCGACCCGACACGAATTATACGACATAAATAAATATTATAATTAAATATAAATAATTTTAATGAATATATGTATATGTATAATAGATATAAGCATATTCATTTTTAAAATAATTACTTAATTTTATAATATGTATATAAATATGATCTAAATATATATTTTTAATATATTTCGTAATATTTTACCTAAAAATCTTATATTACTTATTTTTTAATTATTTAATTTAATCAATATTAATATTCAATTTTACACGAAAAACACGCACGAAACGAATGTACACGAACACGAAAGTACACGAACCCTAAACATGTCGGTTTTATTTTTGTCCTTCAAGTACACCAAACACGAAAATACATGACACGGAAGTATACAAGACGAACAAATTGACATGTCTACTTATATTAGTGTTTGGTAGTTAGCATTTTGAAATAATTTTTTGGTCCAAAAAAGCTAATTTTAAAAAAAATACTTGGAGAAATTTATTCAAATAGATAACATAAAAGAGTAAAATGTATCTTCAGTAGTTAACTGTAGATTAATTTCCTAAAATCACTTACTCAAACATTGGTTATACCCGATGTTCGATTAATCGGCCGATTAATTGTCCGATTAATAAGAGTTTGAACGGGTCCCGTCTCGATTAATCGTTAATTAGGTCAAAGTACGATTTTTTTTAAAAATTGGTCAAAAGTCAGGTAGTTCGGAAAAAATCGATCGATTCGGGTAAAAAATCGGTTAAAACTTGAAATTAATAAAAAACTATTTAAAAAAAATAAAGTTTTTTGAAAATAATAATTAATATTTAATAATAAAAATTGATAAGAATATATTAATAACTCTTTTACATACATAAATTATCGTATATTATTATAATCCTGAATCCTCTACACAAATCCCTAATTATATTACTCTCAAATCTCAACATTAACTCGCTTGCTCGATCGATTAATAATCTTAAGGTATTCTAAATTTATTCAACAATGATTACATCTTTCATATTTGTATTTTTTGTCTTACCCTCACTCGATTTATTTTAAATTTTAAGGTTTGAACTAGTAGATAATAATTTTCCAACTACCAAGTAGTGATTAGTGAATGGTCGCTAGTAATTAATTAGTATAAACCACTTAAATATCAATTATTGACTATGATGATGATTTTTTTTTGTAAATCTTACTGTTTAAACATCAAGATTGAATTAATGATATCTGGTTTTAATTTTGTAAATCTTATGGAAGGTTAGTGACATTTAAATAGAATTATTTATTATTATTTATTAAATAAATTGTTTCTGATTAATGCTCCAACTAATCACCGATTATCTGATTAATTACTGAAAGGTGCAATTACTGAACAATCCCGACTTGTGTTTTTTAGATTACTGGTTATACCATGTATTTTTAATTCAAAGGTTGAAAGTGGTGTTTAGAAATCAAGTCTAAGTTGAATAAATGTATTTATGTTTTTAGTTATACGTACTATTAACATCCAATCACCTTGGAGTTTATTCGAACTTGAAGACCTGTAAATACAAAATAATATATTTCTCTGAATTAAATACAATTATGACTATAAATTTATCTTCTTTTAGCAACTGACTTTGGGTAGGAGTATAAATGCCGTAAACTGTTCGTGAACTACTCGAGATCGACTCGTAAAAGTTTTGAATTCAACTCGGAAATAATTGAGCCGAACTCGAGTTTTTCGAATTTTCAACCGAGCCGAGCTCGAGCTTCAATTTAATCGGCTCGTAAGGTTCGCGAGCCTTATCGAACATCTATTATTTTAATTTTTATTATAAATATAGTTTTATATCAATATTTAATATTTTCTATATATTATTTATTTTTTATCGAATCGAACTCTAGCCCAACCAATCATATTTCGAGGTTTTATTAAAAATTAGTGAAATTAATTTGAGTTTTTGAGTCGAACTCGAGCCTACCGCACCTTTTACTAGCCGAGTTTCGAGTTTGAAATTAAAGGTTCGTCGAGTTCGAGAACGAATTATTTTAATCGAGTTCAAATCAAGTCTGACAATATTCGGCTCGGCTCGTTTATACCCCTAACTTTATGAAATTATTTTATAGTTAACCGTAGATACATTACACCCAGTATAAAAAGCAAACTGATTTTTTTTACCAAGCAACTTTATCCAAAACATCTAAATTCAATCGACTAAATTAGCTAATTCAAACTTTTACCGCAAACAGTTTTTTTTACAGTTAGCAAGTTAGAGCTAATTGTAGGGCTTAATATTGTAATTCAATAATTATTTATATTTAAATGGATACTAGTATATAACTCGTGCGATTCACGATTATTATTATCATATTTATTGAAAATTCTAATTTTAATTATATAATTTTAATATGTTGCCGGCATGATTCGAACTTTATAGCTCTTAAATAATACTAATTTTTATAAGTGTCTTATTTTAAATATAATAGAATTGATAGAAAATTAATTTTAGATGTCCTGTTCTAAATATAATATTAAGTGTCATAATATAAATATTTTATTTTAAATATAATAGAATTGATAGACGAATAATTTTAGGCGTCCTATTTAATATTAAGTGTTCTATTTTAAATATAATAGATTACCAACAACCCTACTAGATAAAGATATATAATTATGTGTTCCCTTATCTTTGGGTGGCATCATTTACATTTTATCAACAAATCATTTCTTGACGCCGGAGACGATCGAAAACTTAAAAGATGGGAGACTTTATGGAATCAGTTCGCGCATTTTTCAACGGTGGAGATCATATTCCTTGGTGCAATTCTGATGTTGTTTCCGTAAGCATTCCCTTCCATATTTACCCAATTTATTCATTTTCGTCAGCAACAAAACTCTCTTCTTTGTTTACGATAAGCCAAGCCAAGTTTTGTGTTAAATTTACGTTTTATTTTTTGATGCCGAATGCATGGTTTCAGTAACATCTTCTTATTCTTGATCGGATAAAATTTGATGTGCCCGAGTCTCAAAGTCGATTTGATGTTACTATATATCTTTTTATGATGCCCTTTTTTATTTTGATTTAGATTTCAGAGTGGTTTTTTACTTTTAATTGCCAGCTGCTTGAGTCTCGTATTCGTTTTAGCTAGCATAATCTTAATGCTTTTAGTTTAAAACAGAGGCGGTCCAAGATTTATCTTTATACAACCTACTGAAGGGGTGAAATGTGGCTAAATTTGAGAGGGAAAATTTTACAGGGTAAGTTTTTCTTACTAGACGAGTTAGGACATTACATTAGAATAGGTTAACTATAGATTTATTAGCACCAAATTTTGAAATTTACGGCGATATGGCAACCCACTTCAAATTCTAGGGGCTATGCTACGAAAGTTCGATTGAAAATCTATGAATGTACAAGGCTATTTAGGTTCGCCTAATCAAATAATCCTAATACATTTAGTTTGGAGAAAGATTCATATATGCTACGGAAGTTGGATGGGAAAGATTCCGTTCTTTGCTTTTATCAAAATACTGTCGATTTGTGAATGTCAACTATATTAAAACTGAGTTTCTTACATTTAGAGAAAGCAGTAGTGTTGATTCTGAAAGTCTCATCTACATATAGTTACAAAGATGAATTTATACTATCTGAGATCCTAACAGAATAGGGGTCGGAAATTTTTTTTAACGGGCTCGAGCCGAGCATTTGGCATGTTCTGCTCGTATTCGGCTTGAAATAAGCTCGAGCTCGGCTCGAAAAAAATTAAAAATACGATCTTATATATTAGATTATTAAAAATATTTTCGATTGAAAATCCTCTCTTAATTGTTGCAGTTGTAACCGTTAGAATTACTGACGATTTTATCAACATATAAACTCAAGGATATTCAATTTTTTTGTGTAAAGTTGTAATAAGATCTGGGCAGCTCGCGAGCTCGCCCGGCTCAAACTCGTTTTATGGGTCTCGGGTCGTTTAAACAAGCTCGAGTCCGAGCTCGAGTCCGGGTAAAGGTTTCAGCTCGTTTAATTAAACGAGTCGGCTTAACTTGACTCGTGAAATTAAACGAGCCGAATTCGGGTAGCGTTTTATGCTCGATTTAGTGTAAAATTGGACGAGTCGGCTCACCCGGCTCGTTAAAACTCGTGAAAATTAATGAGTCGGGTACAGTTGGGTTCGGGCAGAGGTTTAGGCTCGTTTAACTAAACGAGCTAGCTCGACTCAATTAAACCGGGCTCGAATTACACCTGGATGGAAACTCAGCTCGTCTAGACCGAATAACACTTCTATCATTGTATTTTTCAACCATATTTTGAACAAAGTCAAGAATACCATTCAAATTTGAAAATCAACTTTTGTTTTTGTGTCAACTGTATACTTAAAAAGCGACCTTTAAGTGATTAGAAGACATATTTTATCAAATTCCGAAGGATAGAATTTTAATCAAAAGCTAATAAAGAAATATGTGGTTTAAGTAGAAATGCTAGTTAAATATCAATTTCTAACCTTTTTTGTCATATATTCCTAATTTCTACTTTCATTTGTAACTCATAATTTTTTTAAACAAAAAATATATACCTTTCATTTATAAATGTTGGCCCAATATAAAGATTTTTGACATCAAAAAATTTTAAGTAGGGGGCAATCTTTTTTTGGCAAAAATTAAGGGGGGTCATTTTCTAATTTTTATATAATTTGAATATACATATTTAACTAAACTAAAAATTTAAGGGGGTCGGATGACCCCCTTGCCCCTTAGAGGATCCGCCTCTGATTGTCGCATTGTCCAGCTGTAAGTTTGTCAGCAATATATCGGGGTCAGCATTTTGTTTTGCTCATATTATTTTGCTAGAGCAGTCTCATTTTACAGTGTAGTATTAGTTTCCGTAACAAATACAAGACAAAACAAGACAGTGTTTATGATTTGAAAATGATAACTTTTTCTTTCATATATAGAGTATTAACAATTTTCCATACCAGGGTTGTGAGAAAGAGGTTGCAGTGTCTTCGGAGGAACAAAAGGCTGAAAGTATAATGCGGTTCTCTTGGGCCCTAGTTCATTCTAGACAGCCAGATGATGTTCAGCGTGGGATTGCTATGCTTGAAGGTTCGACTTACTGGATCCAATTTTAATTTGGAAAGTTTACTTTGGCAGTTTAAAAGTGTTTAAGGCCATATGTTTTCTTTTTGTGTTCCTGGTCTTCACAGATACATGTAGATTTCTATTCTAAGAAAAATAAATATAGAAATATTTACATCCATGACATATATTTGGATGTTCATCATCTGTGCCCTAGTAACCTTCTATAAAGTACATTGTAGTAGTTTTTCTACTGATTCTTCAGTTTATTAATTATTAGCTTATGCATGTGCGATGCACGGGTCTCGGTTAATATTAATATATTTTTATTTCTATTTTATATAATTTTATTAAAATTCTATATATAAAATTAAATACTAAATAATGATTATATAATTATAATTTCATTGTATATAATTTCAAGTTAAGTTCAAATAGTACATGATTGATGAGATCTTATTCATAAAAAATAATGTAAATATTTGTTATTACTAAGATTCGAACCTGAAAAGTTATATGTATCTTTATAAATAATAATATAGATGTTTGTTGTTAACGGATGAGTAATTGACAGTTTGTAACCCACTTTTATTTTCATTTTTGCGATTTGGGTCTACATTATTTTCTCTGTCAATTTACATCCCGTAAAATTAATTTCGCTTCTATTTGCACCCCATTGACGACTTTCCATCCAAGATGACCGTTAATTTTAACGGAATCGGGGGCATTTCAGTAAATTACTAATTAAAACAGAAGAAAACAAGAATTTTTTTTGTTTTAATTAGTAATTTACTAAAATGCCCCCGCTTCCGTTAAAGTTAACGGTCATCTTGGATGAAAAGTCGTCAGTGGGGTGCAAATAGAAGCGAAATTAATTTTATGGGGTGCATGTTGACAGAGAAAATAATCTAAACCCAAATCGCAAAAATGAAAATAAAAGTGGGTTACAAACTGCCAATTACTCTTAACGGATCTGATTATTTGATGAAAAAGATCCGACGGTCGTGATGGAAAGGGATAAACAAGATGAGGCGTTAACCAAATTACAATTTATACCTCATTCCGGTTATTATAATATGCTAGCTTAAAACCCGTGCGATGCACGGATTGCACATATCTTTTTTAGTATAATATATAATTTTTAAAAAATTATTTTGAATTGATTATTAAATATGCTCATTTTAAATTTTAAATGATATGACTTCATGATAATTAGATTAATACACGTATAAAAAAATACAATATTTCCATTATGTTTGGGAATACTATTTTAGCAAAATAATTGCTTAATCGATTAACTATGAGAGCTATTTAAAAAAGATAATAATAATTTGATTTATCCCGGGTCAGTGTTTTACAGTATTTTATTTTATCTGGATACCCACCCGACTAAATATAACTAATTATTTCTAGTTTAATTTTATTTTTTTAAGTCCAGATCAATTAGATAATTTTGTTTTAGCCCAAATAATTAGTATATATGATTTTGTTCCTGTTGGTCAAATTATATTTTGATTTTAATTTTAATTTTTAATTTTCTGTTAGTTTGGATCAATTGTTTAACAAACTTTTTATCATGGATGAATAATATATATTAATTTGTTTATTCTAGTTTAATGGTATATTTTTTTAGTTAGTATGCTGATTGGGGTGGTAAACTTGTGCAGTGAATCGTTTCAGTCTTAGGCATCTAGCTAGCTAGGTCTCCAGTCAGAGTATTTAGCTGTTGGGTTTCCCTAGTTTGTCTGTCTTTGTTTCTCAGTAGTTTGTGTTTTTAGTACTTGAGGTATATTTGTTCTTGTTATTGTGTTCTTTAGTCGCGTTGAACTTTCTGATGTAATGTCTTTACTATAACTAGGACCTTCTGTTTCTAATGATATAGCCTTTCAAAAAAAAATATTTTTTTAGTCGGATTAGTAATATTTATTATTTTGTCTTAATCCGAGGCGCATAATATCAACTAATTATATTTAGTTTGCTTAAATTTATTTTGACCCAAAATATCAATTAGAATAATGTTGAACTCAATATAAATAAGAATATAAATTGATAAAAGAAGTTGACTTTAATATTAATTATAATGATATAGAGTTCGATATAAAATAGAATTTGAATTGTTAGAGAAAGTTGACTTTAATTTCAATTAGAATTAGAACTGAGTTATCTACCAATTAGAATTAGAATAATAAAATATGGGTAATTAAGTACATTCAGCAAATACCGACCAACCGACTACCAAACTTTTAATGTTTCGTCTATTATAATATAGTATATATATATATATATATACTAGCCTGTAACCCGTGCAATGCGCAGACTGATTATAAAATATTTTTATTAATTTGTAAGTATTATATTACTGAAAGATTCAAAATTTAGATAGTTAAAATTTTAAAAAGTCCTTTAACTACCTCCTAGGTCGATTCTTGAATACTAGTGTATGTGGATGATTTGCTATTGTTTTCAATATTATTTTTTTAAATTTTTTTCTTGATTTATTACTTATTTTGTTATATTATAATTTGAATAAATAAAATTAATTTTGAAAGTGTTTGTTTCCTTACAAAAGAGGTAAAAAATAAGTTGAGTATATTAGAAATTAAGTTGTATAATAATTCATAGAGTTTGTAGTTATATTAGATACATGATTTAATTTTTTTAATTAAATAATATTTGTTTAAGCTTTGTTTTGGATCTGACAAAAAAACTTTGTTTTGGAAGGTGTTAACATACATTTTAGGAAAATGTTGACCAGCCGACTAAACGAAATAATGTTTCGCTTATAACAGTATATATATATATATATTAGTTTACGGCCAGTGCGATGCACGGGTCTTGGTTGATATTTATATATTTTCATTTTATTTTATATAATTTTTTTTAAAATTTTATATTACTAATTAAATACTAAATAATGATTGTATAATAATAATTTTATTGTGTATAATTTCAAGTTTAAATAGTATAAATAATATATGATTGATGAGATCTTATTCATAAATAATCTATCTATACTATATTATAATAGACAAAACATTAAAACTTTGGTAGTTGGTCGGTCAGTAGTTGCTGAAATTATTTATCTACCCTTATCTATTTATTTTAATTCTAATTGGGGTTGTTCAATCAATTCTAATTTTAATTGATATTAAATTTAGCTTCCTCCGTCAATTTAAATTCTATTTTATATCAAATTCTATATCACTATAATTGATATTAAAGTCAGCTTTAAAACACACAGTCACATAGAATTATTAATAAAACTGTATTGTTCAATTAGTGATATTGTCTTTTTAAAATAGCTCTAATCAATCGATTAAGTAATAACTCGCTAAAATAAATTTTTTTAAGTTCCTAGAAGACATTGTATTTTTACTTTAAATAAAATAATAAAAATAATATTTTTTCTGGGTACCGAGACTATTACTTTCAATAGGTTTAAATATTCTAAAAAACTACGAACATATAGATATATTAATATAATTATCATGAAGTCGTATAGTTTAAAATTTTAAATTAAAAAATTTAAGAATTTAATTCATTTTTTTTTAAAAATATATATAATATTAAAAAAAAATATTTGATCTGTGCATCGCACAGGTTTTCAGCTAGTAATGTAAATGTTTGTTACCGGGGAAATTCGAACCTGAAAACTTATATGTATCTTTATAAATAATAATATAATGTTTATTGTTGACGGTATCCGAACCTGAAAACCTGTGAAGTGTATTTTTTTAGTATTTTGATCTAACGGCTCTTATTATTTGAATGAATAAGATCCGACGGTCGTGATGGATAGGGATAACCAAAATGAGGGGTTAACCAAATTATAAATTATACCCTATTCCGGTTTGTATAGCATAGTGTAGATAAGTATAGTATAGTATAGTACAGATATCTGTTACCATTTCTTTGTTGAACAAGTTTTTTATATGTTTGTTTCTTGAAGCAGTATTCAGTTCCATTGTTTCGTCATTTGTTTGCACTCTAGAAGCTTCTTAATAGTCTGCAATTATCCTCCTTTTAATGTTGATGAGAGATACCTTGTACGCTCTAATCTCGATCTAGTTTGGTTACTTTTTATATATTAAAACTTCTTTTTGTCGAAAGGGGAAGAACATAAAACTATTACTCCCTCCGTCCCACTGGATTCTTTACATACTTTTACCTCATGCTTGGCACACACTTTAAGGCTATTATAAAATATAGTTCTACAATTTTTTTTAGAATTTTCTTTTTCTGTATAAAAGTTTAAACATTATATTTTTATTTAAAAGAAAAAAATATTTAAAATTATTTAGGGTACCATGTTTTACGGGAGTCTTAAAATGCGTGCCGATCCCCCGTCCCCCAATGTAAACAACCCACCGGGACGGAGGGAGTATGTTCACAGTACCTAATTAAGATGTCATTGACTCATTGCATGTAACTGCAATTATAATTCCTTGCTGTCTTTCTTGTCAAATGTAAAATTACCATGTATTTGACCTACTGTTAGTTGTGAATTTTGTTTTTGCTGCCAGTTTCTTTGACCAGTACCGATAGTCCATTGCAAAATAGAGAGAAAATGTATCTTCTGGCAGTTGGTTACTATAGAAGTGGTGAATTTGCAAAGAGCAGGCAACTTGTAGAACAATGTTTGGAGGTACTTCTGTTTCCTTCCGTTTTTTTTGTTTGTTATGGGTGAGTGAGTGGACCTGATTTTTCCCAGTTGATTGAAATCCTGCAATCAGGGGGGATACATATCTTATTTCTGCACAGCCCATAGTTGTGAGATTGTTTCAGTTACGAATTAGATTTTTTATATATTTCGTGAGCAAGAATAATGTTACGTTGATCTGTAGATTGCACCAGATTGGAGGCAAGCTTTGTTCCTTAAGAAGACAATTGAAGATCGAATCACAAAGGGTATTATGCTAGCTCCATTGTTATAACATCATCTTTAGGAAATCAGTACAATGACAACATTTTTTTCTAAAACTTGAGCTTTTTCACAGATGGTGCCATTGGAATCGGCATTACTGCCACTGTTGTAGGACTTGTAGCTGGCGGACTTGCTGCAGCCTTGTCTCGCAGAAATTAGTAACCCTCAAATTACATATATATGCCTGAGGCCCTGAGCAAATTATTCTCAGAGATCAAATTCTCCAACTCTTTTTTGTGATATTGACTTGTGGTCACACCTTGGCATTTTAAAGTTTGACAATACTGGATATTAGTATAGATATGAGGATCTAGATTGATTACTGAAGTTATAAAAGATTAAAAGTTCACAGTAAACACGTAGAACAGTAGAAGGCAGTGACTATTTCTTGGATCCCATAACAGCTGCAAATTGTTCTGTCAATTAAGTTTTAACTCATCTCACACTGTCAGTACACATACATGAATCATGTCAGCATTAAACACCTCACTTTAGTTTTACAAGTCCCTTCATAAAGGACTTCAAAAAATATATTAGGACTTGTAAAGTTTGTGTGGAGTAGTGATTAATCTTGAAAAGTGAGAGATTGACGTATTGAACAGGAATAATGGAGCAAGAAACAAGAAATTTTATACTTGTAATTGGTATCGATACAAGTTGTGCATAAAATTCTGAAGAAAAAATTGGGTGTCAAAAGTCTATATTAAGGATAACCAATACCTTTTGGTGCAAGAGGCCTTCCTTTCCCCTACCTCCGATATGAGGTCTCGCATTTTGTTTAACAAGTGTATATGATTAACCAAGAAGAACGACATAAAATATAAATTTCTTGAAAACGAGAGCTGAAAATTCACAAATACAAACCATGACCCATAGTATCAAACTTAACAAACCCTAACAAGCCCAAAAAAAATGGACAAACGTAACGAGGCCCAAAAAAAGTAAACAGTCCATCCACCATGACCCATCAAATTCCAAATTTCATTTCCCGCCTCCTACATCTTCCCCCTTTTCAAATCCATTTACCAAGCTCCTCACACACAAATCCCCCAATTCTAACTCTCCCAAATGGCTCCCCCTTTCGTTTTCTCCCCAAACCTCGAAGTCGAATACGAAGACAACCGTCTCTCCGTCCAAACCCTCACCAATCTCTCCTCCTTCACTTCTTCCTCTCTCGAAGAATTCGTAAAAGGCGTCTCCTTCGATCTCTCCGATAAAGAGCTCTTCTGTGTCGAAGACCAGGACGTATTCGACCGTGTCTACTCTCTCGTTAAAACTTTCTCCACTCTCTCTCCCTCCTGTAAATTCAATCTCGTCGAGAGTCTCAGATCCAATTTCAGTGTCTTGCTTCCCAATGTTGACTCTCTTTCCAGGGCTTCTCAGTCTCAGAATGATCATCAGAGTCCGGTTGTTGATCGTATCGCCTCGCATAGAAATGCTTTTAAGATTTATACTTATTTTCTTCTTCAGGTTGTCCTGGAGGAGGACTCCAATGTTTCTTCCAATCACTCCACTAAGGTAAACTACTTCATTTTTCGCTATTAATTTACTCTGATTAAATTTAATACTGGATTATGAATTAATACTCGATTAATTAGTAATTAAATCAATATTACATTTTGTTCGTGCTAATTTTAATAATTGCGGCAAATAATGTTTCGATTAGTTATTGAACTATATTCATTCACCTAGCTAGAGTATGATTTTTTGGAGGTTTAACTGTATGTTCAGTTCAGTTAAATTAGGTGTTGGTTAATTTGTGTATGTTACGCTATGTTTACAAGTTGAATAGGTCATTGATACGAGTTGTGATATTTATAAGATGTTTCGTTGATTTGTGTATAGGTTGTTCCAAGTACTAGGAAGAAACAGCTAATTAATTCATGGAACTGGGAATCACAGAGAAGCCGCATACTGACTTTGATTGCTAATTCTCTGGAAATCAACCTTTCCTTGTTATTTGGATCCTCAGATCCTGACGAAAACTACCTGTCCTTCATTATGAAGTGAGCTGGCTGATATTATACTTTTTTATTGTTTTTGTGTGTGTTATGTTTGTATGTGATGTTATAATATTATTTTTTGTTTTGATTTATTGTAGAAATGCATTTTCAATGTTTGAGAATGCAACATTGTTAAAGGATGCAGACACGAAAGATGCGCTATGTCGTATAATTGGTACTTGTGCTACTAAATACCATTACACAGCACACGCATGTGCTTCGATACTTCATCTGATTCATAGGCATGATTTTGTTGTTATGCACTTGGCTAATGCGGTTGCTATTGCTGAAAAGAAGTATTCTGATGGAAGCATGGCTACTTATCTCATCAGAGAGATCGGTAAGACTAATCCTAAAGAGTATGTAAGAGACACGGTTGGAGCTGAAAATATTGGCAGGTTTCTAGTGGAACTTTCTGATAGACTACCAAAGTTGATTTCTACTAACATAGGTTTATTGGTCCCTCACTTTGGCGGAGAGTCTTATAAGATTAGAAACGCTCTTGTTGGGGTTTTAGGAAAGTTGGTCACCAAAGCCTTCAGTGATGTGGAGGGTGAAGTGAGTTCCAAATCCATTCGCCTTCGAACCAAGCAGGCCATGCTGGAGATTTTGCTGGAACGTTGTCGTGATGTTTCTGCTTATACCAGGAGTCGGGTTCTACAAGTCTGGGCTGAGTTATGTGAAGAACATGCTGTTTCAATTGGTCTGTGGAATGAGGTTGCAGCAGTAGCTGCAGGGAGGTTGGAGGATAAAAGTGCAATCGTACGAAAATCTGCTCTAAATTTACTTATTATGATGTTACAGCATAACCCTTTTGGTCCACAACTTCGAATAGCTTCTTTTGAGGCAACTTTAGAGCAGTACAGGAAGAAGTTAAAGGAGCTTGTGCCAGATTCTCCATCACAAAGTGTTTTAGATGGGTTGCCCTTAGATGATGATGCTTGCAATGAAGATGGTGAGGTTGATGATCCAAGAGCAGAAGCCAGACCCAAGGAACAGCAAGATAGTTTAATTGATAGTTGTTTTCCGGAAGTAGATAATGAAATTGGCCAGGACAATGCTGTTCCAGATGTTGGAAATATGGAGCAAACCAGAACACTGATTGCCTCTCTTGAGGCAGGCTTGTGTTTCTCAAAGTGTGTATCTGCCACCATGTCAACTCTTGTTCAATTAATGGCTTCATCTTCTGCATCTGATGTTGAGAACACAATTTTACTATTAATGAGGTGCAAACAGTTTCAGGTTGATGGCTCAGAATCTTGCCTCCGTAAAATGTTGCCCCTGGTACTCTTCTTACTATGTGTCAGCTATACTGTGCAATTCCTTATCTAAATTTATATGGCACCTCTTGTGCTTGACCTTGCCTACGTGAAACACGATTAATGGCATAATTGGCATTTGTATATGTTTTTCAACAGGTTTTCTCCCAGGAAAAATCTATATATGAAGCTGTGGAGAATGCATTTATCACAATCTATCTAAGGAAGAGCCCTGTAGAAACTGCTAAAAATCTTATGAATCTAGCTATTGATTCAAACATTGGAGATCTTGCAGCTTTAGAGTTCATTGTTGCTGCTCTGGTATCTAAAGGGGATATTTCTAGTAGCACGGTACACACTGCTTCTCTTTTATATCTCACAATTCTTTTTTATGTAATAAATAATGCAGTTACGTGTTTCTACCATGTTATGTACTTGAAAGCAATCTTTCACATCATGATTTTAGATTTCGTGATTACTACATTAATTACCTATTTTAGATTTTGTGATTAGCACATCCCATATGTTATTTTAGTTTTTTGGCAAAAAAAATTAGATTTCGTAGTCTTTCGTATGAAGGTATTAGAGCATTTCTTCATACTAGATTAAAGTTTAGTTTAATTGTCTATAACTACAAAATACAAATCGTTTCTGCTTCCCTAAATGACCTTAAAAATGTTCAAAACTCTGGAGCTTCGGGTGTGCGAGCTTATATGGACCTTGCTCTTAGAATGAATCTCCTCTTCTCTTGTCTTCTTCTGTTCTGCATGATCGACAGCTCTTGTTATATTAAAATTTATGCTTGAAGTTTAGTAAGGGAACATAAATGACTTTTAGCTCTAAATTTTGGAACATGAAGAATAATCTTGTTGTTCTGATATCCTGATGCATAAACTTTAAAAAGGGTTAATATATCAAATTGGTCACTCAAGTGAAAGTCACATATCACTTTGATTATTGATCCCAACGGGGTATCATTTGTACACCAAAGTCATAATAAATATTAAATATCGAACAAATACTTCTTAATATGTGCTCAACACGTAAAATTAATTTTTTGTTAAGTTTTACACATTTTTCTTGACTACTATGTCAACCAAATGAACAGTTGTGAATTTCTAGTATTATATATGATATATTTAGTTTTAAGAAATTTAGAGGTATCTGTTTGATATTTATTATAACTTTAGTGATGCAAATGATACCCCATTAAGATCGATGATCAAAATGATATATGGCCTTCACTTGAATGACCAATTTGATTTTTAACTCCTTTAAAAAGTGCATTCCTCGTAGCATGTCAGGTTTCTTTATTTTTTTCTTTTGCTAATCAGAAAATGAAATTAATCTTCTACTTGTCATTTGTTGTTGCAGATATCATCTTTATGGGATTTCTTTTGTTTTAACATCAGCGGAACCACGGCAGAGCATAGTCGTGGTGCTTTATTTGTCCTTTGCATGGCTGCAAAATCATCTCCTGGGGTTCTTGGTTCGCACCTACAGGATATTGTAGATATTGGTTTCGGCCGATGGGCAAAATTGGACCCTTTGCTTGCTAGAACAGCTTGCATTGCACTTCAAAGGTTGTCGGGAGAGGATCAGAAAAAACTTTTGTCTAAAAGTGGCAGCCGGTTATTTGGTATTTTAGAAAGCTTGATTACTGGGTCTGGGCTTCCAGAAAACATATGGTATGCTGCTGCTGACAAAGCCATTACTACGATATATACAATCCATCCAACACCTGAGACCTTTGCAGCTGATTTGGTGAAGAAAGTACTCAGATCTGTATTTGATTTCAATGGAGCGGATGACTTGCAAACTGTCCACCCCACTGATAATACTAATGTCCTTACCAAACTCGAAGTAACAAAACTAAGCAGGTTTTTATATATCGTCAGCCACATTGCCATGAGTCAGTTAGTCTATATTGAATCTTGTATCCGAAAGATTCAAAAAGAGAAAGCAAAAAAAGAAAGACTAGTTGCTGAAGGGAAGAATGTTGACTGTAATGGCATGACACTTCCTGATGCAGACAAGGTGGAATGAAAATATATATATATATATATATATAATATTGTATAATTATAAACTTTCTTATGTGTTGTTAAAGTTATTGTAAATCCATTTATTTTTTTATTGCTCCAGGAAAGTGGAATCAACGCAGAGCTAGGTCTTGCTTGCACTGATGACACGGTACTTGATATCTTATCTGAAAGAGCAGAAAAAGAAATAGTTTCTGCTGGTTCTGTTGAGAAGAATCTGATTGGGCCGTGTGGACCTTTTCTATCAAAACTTTGTCGAAATATTACATTGATGCAGAAGGTGATGTACTGTGTTCTATGTTAAAGGTTAAAATAATGATATTGGAGAAAGTAGATTTCAGAAATAAAATGAGTAGATACATGTAAGGAATGATGAACGTGTCCTTTTTTTTTTGTTTTTCAGTTTATATCTCTCAATCAAATTGAATGGATTTAGTTCTCCTTTTGTCTTAGTGTACTTTACTTTTGTTAAGTTGATTTCACTTCAAACTAGGGGTTATCCAAATTATAGTTGTCTTGATAAATTTTCATTGTGCTTATTTGGTGTGTTTTGCAGTATCCCGACTTGCAGGCATCTGGAATGCTTGCTCTATGTCGATTCATGATTATTGATTCAGACTTTTGGTAATATTTTCTACTGTTTTGGCATCAATAGCTGATATTTACACCCAACATAACTGTTTCTTTTACTTTTTCTAAACTATATATCTCCAGTGATGCAAATCTCCAGCTTCTATTTACTGTGGTGGAAAGTGCACCATCAGAAACTGTTCGTTCCAATTGCACTGTTGCTCTTGGAGACCTGGCGGTTCGATTTCCAAATCTATTGGAACCGTGGACTGAAAATATGTATTCAAGGTTACGTGATGCCTCAGCTGCTGTTCGGAAGAATGCGGTGTTGGTTCTGTCCCACCTAATTTTAAATGACATGATGAAGGTCCGAGAGGCTGAATATCTGTTTCATGCTATTTTTTTGTTTAAAAAATTCATGGGGTCTAATCATGATCATGACTTGATAGGTTAAAGGCCACATAAATGAAATGGCTATACGATTAGAAGATGAAGATGAACGAATTTCTAACCTTGCAAAACTTTTCTTTCATGAGTTATCAAAAAAAGGTAAACACCATCACTGTAATTTGTATAGGCTAACAGACTATTTTCATTTCTTGTTTGTCTGTGCAAAAAGGCATTTAATGTAGATGTCTTTTTTCTTCTTATAGGGAGTAATCCTATCTATAATTTACTGCCTGACATCCTTGGCAAATTATCCAACCAGAACTTAGAAAGAAACTCTTTCTGCAATATCATGCAATTTTTGATTGGTTCTATCAAGAAGGTAAGATTTAATGTGGCTACAGTTATGCAGCCTTTTTTTACAAATTCATATTCTTCTGGCTCTCTTTCTATCCCTCTAATGTCACCATTATTATCTGGTTGTTGGATTAAACCTTTGTCATCTTCAGGATAAACAATTGGAGTCTCTCGTTGAAAAGCTATGCAACAGATTCAGTGGAGCCACAGGTCTGAATTTTAAGTCTAAACTGTTAGTTTAAATTTATTCCAGAAATTTCTAGTTTGAAGTTGCATGAAATGCATTTACTATTTCAGTCATATTTTTTGGACGGTGGTTGGTGGCTGCTTTTATGTGTGTGTCTGTTATTACTTTTGTTTCATTTATTAAATAGTTAGTACAGTACTATATTATATTAGTAAGGCCGAGGTTTAATTCTTGCAACCACAAAAACTAATACAATAGGTATTTATTTATAAATAAATTACAGCTGTTTTAATACACACTCCAAAGTATTACTCCCTCTGTCCCGATAGATTGTTAACATTTCGGCACGCATTTTAATGCTCTTATCTAGTATAGTTCCATAACTTATTTTGAAATTTTTCTTATTTTGAATAAAAGTTTAAACATTTAAAATTTATTCAGAAGAAAAAGTTTTTAAAATAATTTATGTAACTATAGTTAATAAGAGCCTTAAAAATGCGTGTCGATCGCTCCATTTCAAATGTTAACAACCTAAAGGGATGGAGGGAGTATAATTGTTACATCGAAGTTCTTATAAATTTAAATTAAAAGTTGACAATCCGTGGTTCATACAAATTATAAGCTTTAGTTTCGTTAATGTATAAACCTGTGACAGGAAGGTAGTAATTTGTTCTCTTTTTGTTTTTTGTCAATTGTTATCTTCGTGTCATAATGTTTCAGTTTTTTTCTTGTAATGTATATGTAATATTAAGTTTTTTTTACACTGAGAAGATCAAAAGCCTAGAGGCCCTATCAACTTCTTTATCTTATATTGACTATGGAGTATGGATACACCTTTCTGGTGCAGATACCAAGCAATGGGAATACATATCTTACTGCCTCTCTCAGCTATCATTTACTGATAAAGGCATGAAAAAATTAATCGAGTCATTCAAGACTTATGAGCATGTCCTGTGTGAAGATTTGGTGATGGAGCATTTTAAAAATATTATCAACAAGGTAACACCTATTGACCTTGCATCAGAATTTTTTTATGCTTAGTTTACTAAAAACTGTAAAAGCTTAATTGGTCATCTTATATTTATGTTAATTTTCTTTAATGTACTTAACCAGGGCAAGAAGTTTGCTAAGCCAGACCTTAAATCTTGCATTGAGGAGTTTGAGGAGAAGATATCTAAGTTCCATATTGAAAAGAAGGAACAAGAGGTTACTGCTAAAAATGCAGAGGTCCATCAACAAAAGCTTCGAAGCCTGGAAAACATTGGAGTTGCTATGGAGGATGGTGAAGAAAGTACAGAATCCAGAATCTCTGAAGGTTAGCGCGATGATGCTCTATTTCCTCTATCATTTATTGGTTTTGCATGTTCCCAAATCCAGGGCTCTTAAACTCTTTTACATGGAACATGTGATAATCTTCTGAAAATCTTTTTGCATGAAGACTTGTGTAGTTGTGGTAGTTAAAGTTCTATTTCATCTCACTTCACATTCAGACTGTTCAAGAAATAAAAGGTTGCTGGGGATTGTACGTGTTTAATAGTAGATATGAAGTTTTCCCATTATCTCTCTCCACAATATCTAGGGTCAAGATTTGTTGGATGAACTGACACGGTGATATATGTTGACAGCATTGATGGTAAAAAATCGTAGAGTATTGCATCATAATTCTAGCATGAATAGTAATATATATCACATTTCTATAATGTTTTTCATTTCTGACTTGGCTACTAATAACTTTGCTGGAAGGCAGCAAGGTGAGTGTACACAGATAAACACAAACACTTAGCACATTTCTAAAGTTTTAGTTAGACAAGTCTCAAGGCAAAATCATGTTGGTTTTTTAGAATATATGAATTCTGTTGGTACTAGAAGGAAGTACAAAATTTAATGGTAGTCAAAATTGGCATCAAATTTAGTAAATTGCATGTTACGGTAAAAGACTTCACCATTGAATTTGCTAAGTTCAGTTTCTTTGTGTCCTTAGAAGTTTTCTTTTGTTGAGTTACTTATGTGGCTTGTATGAGACAATTCAAGCTTTCCTGCATGATTCAGATGTAAACTTGTACCTTGAATTTTTTGATTTTGGTTGTACCTTGATTTTCTTAAATTTGGTTGTAATTCATTCCCTTGAATTCTGGTGTACTTGATTTTCTGAAGATGGGACAGACAGTGAGGTCATTGATGAAGTAATCACCACAACTCCACCGTGCGAGCAAATTTCAGAGTCTGAAGAGAACTCACCTGCTTCTAGTGAGCTGATAGAACCTGAGCCTGCTGACAATGAGGTTCAGTCAGCCCAAGCTGTTCTTACAGGTAGCCTAAGCACTGATCTTCTCTGCTTTGATTTTCTGGTAATCAAAAACTTAGCTCTATATACTTTCAGGGGCTTCTAAATCAAGAGCCAAAAAAGGTAAAATAAAGGCTGAAAAGTGTGACAAAGAACTTCCCACTAGAATTACCAGGTCAAGGAGAAGGTAAAGTTCTCTTCATATCAAATCAAGTTGTTTCTTACTTCGTTGGTATTTATGTTGCTAAAACTTTTTTCCATTAAATTGTATGTTGTCCTTTTTTTTCCTTACTATTTTGATGAGGTGTTGAACCAGAAACTGCAGAAAATATTTTTTTAATCAACTCAAACTTAAACTTATAGTGCAAACTGAAGAAAAGTTCAACAGGACATCTTGATTATACCCCTGCGACTAAAATATTTTGCAGATTTTTTTATAATAGCAAAATTTTGCTTCAAAACCTTCTTTTCCCCATAAAGTTTACTAGTTGGGGGTTCCCTTCATTCGGAGAATTAAACTGTAAAGCAACATTGTTAATTGTGTAATATAGTGACATGTCATTCTTGTGTTTAAACTGTTCCGAAAAACAGAGTTCAAGTAAAAGGTAAAAAGTCCAGGTCAAATGATTTTAGGTCTTAAACACTCTTTACGATCAACTTAGCACACAGCAATGCTTCAATATTAAAATACTGTTAAATGGTCGATGCAAGATGACACTGATTGTGTATGCTTATCATATTATCTTTCTTTAACCTTCTTTGTCAGTTAAAAAGTAAAAGTGATAGTTTTGTAATTTGACAATCAAGGATATGAATTCCTCCAAACACAATTATGCAGCTAAACAAGTGTTATGGGAACTTCATGCTTCCTTATCTTTTTTGTTCTCTGGAAATATGTGATACATAATTTTCACGGGGAACACAACTAAATTATAATTGTATCATATCCAGGAACGTATGACGGAACAGCTTCCCGTGGGCATCCCTCGTCTTTAAGTACTAGAAGAATCATTCTTTATGGTATTATATTTAAGGTGCTGTGACCAGTGATGTAAAATGTTTTCGTTCAGACTCGGAGAAGTGGACATGGCATGAATTCGTTCCACAAAGCCCATGTATGATGTATCTCACATCACCTGCTTGTTATCAACTTGATCAACTCTAGCAATGTTATTACGTCATATTGCAGTAATGTAAAAGAAGTTACAGCTTCAAACATGAATACATATTTTGTACATCCTTTTAAGGGGTTCTACAAACTGCAATATCAGTTATTAAAGTGAAGTTTGGATACAAGGATCCAATACTTTAGAATATGTGTAGTGTATTACTAAAACAAATATTGGGGCAAGAAGTGTTTTTGACTTCTAATTTGTTTAGCCTGTGATGTAATCGTGTAAGGGCCAGTCTTTCTCTAAAGTTTAATGAGGTTTTCATTTCCATTTTTAACTTGTGCACTGTGGACCGTGTTTTGCAATTTGAAGTTCAGTTATGCGGCTGAAACTGAACCTCACTATATTTTTAAGAAGGGGTGAAATAGTAACTAAAGAAGGAACGATTTCATGTGGTGCTCATATTCATCATTTGCATACTGCTGCCCTTCCCAGTTCATCTGCCCAAATATTTACCAGCATACCGCTGGCCAGCCAATGTACCCCCAGTCATTGACTCATTGTAAGTTGCGATATTATTTCATATATATATGCATGCTACCAATATCCCCGTGTTTGTAAGTTGTTATATTGTTCCACATTCATCCCTTTTTAAAATGATCTAATTTACTGTCTTGTAATTAGATAATTTGGAATGCGAATTTTTTATATGACGAGGCTTTCCAATTTGATAAACATCTGTTGACGCAAATTGTTAATTATGCTGCCTGCTTTGCCTTGTTTTTACCAGTCTAATACCAAGATCAGGCCATTAAACGTTTAAACTGGTGGACTATGTAGCCACCAAACAGGTTTAATAAAATTGCTTACAAAATTTAGTTCACAAGTTTACTGTTATTCAATAAAAAACACATTTACTCTTACCGGATTGCTAAGAACAATGAACACAATGCGCCATATCTATTTGTGGTGCGAGATCTATATGTTATGCAAACGTTTGTAATCCCACAATCCGCAATGCAAACAGCCAATTAATTGGTGCTTCGCCCTAATTTGTTCAACGTATGTTTGTTTTCTGCAGCAGGTGGGATTTTTATAAAGATATGATATATCAATCTAGGAAAAAAATTTGGCAGTAACAACAGAGTCAAAGGTCATTGAAGTCTTACATCCAAAATAGAAGAGGTCATACGTTAACTACATAATCTGAAGATGTAAGGGGACAACTGCAGCCTGCAGGCATGAATCTTAATGTCCACTGCACTGTACATCAATAACCTTAGAACAAAAGGAAAGAAATTGACCTCGTATCTTCTAAAGCAAAATTGCACAAGTTTCTCATCATCAGAGCTTCTTGTTACTACTAATCATGATATGTACACGGTTAGAAAAGAATGCAACGTCAAAGCCTTTACGGGGAAAGGTTCGAATCAAGAGGGGGGGTATACTAAATATGTTTAAATCTTGGTTCATTGCAGTAAGACAGCAATTTTTTTTTTTTGTATCATATGACAGTGAGACCACTGCATCTTGGTCTTGTTCTATGATCTTGTGAAAGCACTTCATCCAATTCCAAAGCCTTCCTCTTGTTACTGTTACCAATGGCCTGTATTTGTGGTGCTACTGCTTCTTGCTGCAATGACTGAATCACTTCTAAAGACTCTAAAGCTTGTTCTTCATCTGTTTCGCTTTCGAGCTTTTCACCATCTTTGTTCTTTCTTTTCAACATATGGGGTTTAAGCTTATGTACATCTGATAATCTCACTGGTTTAAGAAAGAACTCCTCTGCTCCTTCCTCTAAACATCTGTCAAAAATTATTAACATACTCATTCATTTTATGTAATGAACGATATTTGTTAATTTTTATTTATACTAATGTATATGTAATACTAGCAGTGTTGTAAAAAAATGTAGTTATATATATATATAGTTCTTACCTATTAATTCTTGAAGGAACATTCTCAGATGACATAATCACTACTGGTATGTCTCTGAAAGATGACTCTTTTATTTTCTTGAGCAAATCATAGCCTGTCATTCCGGGCATACAGTAGTCTGTTATAATAAGATTCACTGCCATTTCCTGGAATCAAGACCACCAAGTTTTAACAATACAGAAATGCATATTTTTGAAACTTGGATATGTAAATCAGCCCTTTTGAAGTTAAGGCCTTTAAACAAACCAAATGAGTACCTGTTGATTTATTGGAGATGTAAATGCTTTGTTGGGACTGATTTGTTCATCATCTTCATGCAGTCCAAGAAATTCTAGAGCTTTACTACCAGAATCAACTGCTGTAACTGTAATGAAAAAATTATGAACAACAATCAGAACCAAAAAATCTAAACTAAAGAAAGAAATATAGTATTTTTGAATAAGCTTGGTAGTAATGACCATTCCAATGTAAAGTACCTTGAAAAGATGAGGTTTTGAGAAGCCGTTCAATAAGCTTTCTATCAATGATGCTGTCATCAACAGCTAAAACGTGAAACTTTGACTCTGTGGCTAATCCCATTTGAGCAATATAGGATTCAAGAATGGTAATAAAATTGTACAAGTTGGAGAGAAACTAAGGCTGGGTTAGATGTTTGCTTGTTTTGTTTGGTTGAGGCTGAAATAATGGAATGAAAAATAAATAGATGGACTTATGTACTAAATAAAATGCACCCAACAAAATCCACAGCACACAAAGCAAAATCTGACCAAATTTCAACCAAAGATCTCCCTAGTTGTTTCCAAGTTGGTTTTGATAATCAAGGGAATCAATACAAAGTAGAGTACAATATATATGCATAAAAAAATAATATAAGTAATGCAAAGTCTACTTAAAAGATTTTAATAAGGTGGGTAGTGATTCTTGAAGCTTAAACTTTATATTACATATATATAATGATGAAGGTAGAAATGTATGGGGTGGCAATGGGATTGAAACCGAAAGCTGGGTTGGGATTGGAGTGCAAGGGGGTGGGGCCAAGGAAATCCTCTAAAGAGATACAAGTGAGGTCAGGTAAGGGGGGAGAGGTGGCCTTTTCCACTGGTATCTATCTATCAAATAATAATGTTGACACTTTTTCTAAATCATAAAAATAACAAATCATGTGCACTTAACCATATCTTTTATTTTTTTGACATTTACTTAACCATATCTTGATGAGCAGGTTTGAAGGGGTACTTGTGATTGATTCCCTTTTGAGATTTATTTGCTTCCCATGCATGTCATGTCATGCCATGCCATGCCATGGATAACTTATTTCATTATTTATATGCAGGAGGTGCATATCGGGTAAGCGGTCAGAGGGCTTCGATATGCTGTTCGCCAACCCTTGGTAGACCATGTCCATCAGATTAGTGGTGTCTAACGGTTATTATAAATAATATTTATGATATACCTACGATTTAAAATAAATAATTATTATATTAATAATAAATAATTAAATACTTATAAATTATAAAAATGTTTGAATATTTATGACATAGATATGAAGTCAAGTCATTTCCTAATAGATGTATTAGATAGAACGGTATAGATAAGCTTAACTTCCTGTTTCTCTCCCGAAGTGAATAAAATTTTCCTAATAATTTCTACTCACTCAACAACTTAGTATATTTCTAAAAAAACGTAGAGTTTTCCGGGTTGTGACTTAAAAGTTTCGTATCATTCAACCGCATTTCCTTTACTTCTACAGTGTCTTTCATCAACAGCTTAATGGCATCCCATATTTTTTTACACTTTCATAAATCATGATTTGATGACTCGTATCATTTCGGTCGATACCACTATAATAAGTTGAAAACTTGTATCCAGATGTATCAGTTCTTTATCAGTATTAGTATATTTGGAGGGATTCTTTTGAATAAACCTCTAAAGAATTCTCTCGATTGTTACTAATGTTAACTCATTAACTGTTTCATCAAAAAAAAATGATCAATCTATAATATATGGCGAAAACTCGAAACTTTTATAAATATCAACATCTTTTTCTTCAATAGGTTGTAGTGTTCTATATCAACTAGCATAATAGCCCGTGCAAGGCACGAGCTATTTTCTAGCAAAATATATCAAAATTCGGCATATAATTTTTTTAAATATTAATTTTTTGTGATTAATAAATAAATTATAGTCAACAATTTAATTGAAATTATAAAAAATTGCACTGTAAGTAGTTATCTTCAATGAATATTTAGACCCTAGAGTGATGATTTATTGTATTACAGTTCTTCTTCTTCTTCTTCATTTTTCAGGCTTGATGATTCTGGTAATAACAAATATTTTGATTGTACGCGATCTCTAAGTCAAATATGTTGTTTATTTTAATTTGCGTAGTTCATATATATATATGAGTGTAAGGTGATGAAAACTTATTGCATATGATGCAGAAGATGTCTCAGCCCATTCAAAAATTTCTTGTGTTGAATTGTTAGTATAATATTGTTAAACTATTTAACAATATATACATATCTATTATTTATATATGAGATACTTTAGAATAGTGTTAGTGTCACACTATATATTATTTTATTTTCTAGTATAGAGATTAAGGTAGCGTTATTTTAATCATTATCATTTTTTTGTGAATGATTTTAACTTTTTTATCATATACAAATTCATTAATCATATATACTGATAACTTGTGCCAAACTTTTTTTAATTCGATAAAATATTCACAAATATTAGTACTTAAATTTCTAATTCTTTGATGTTATAATGAAAGAATTAATACGATAATTTATGTGATAAATATATTTACTTTTTATTTTTAACATAACATAATTCAAAATCAAATTATATATTTTAGTATGTATATAAGTTTCAGGCATATATTATAATTTGAAATATGAAAATAATTTTATAATAACACAAATTGTTTCATACCAAATTAAACAATTGTAAGTAGTTCAGTGTTTTATTCAAAATCTTTTAAATTCATATACAATTTTAATTATATAGAATAATATACAATTTACATTTTTTTAATTAGGGTACTATCTAAAATTATTAAAGTCAATTTATTTTTTAAATTACTTAATTGCTAGATTCTGTTTATTGTAAAAAATATTAACATCTTTCTTTTGATTCTTAATAGAATATAAATTAGAATATCAATTTTTTTTTGAATTCACATGTATTAAAAAATTACATACATGTAGTTTAAGGTATGATATTATTATGTAATTTGTTTTAATAAAGTGGAATATGGGGGAAAATGGTTAATTACTACATCGTAACTTTACCCGACCGTGCGATAATGTGGACAAAATACCGAGTACTTTTCATAAATCGGGTAAAATCCACGACAAATCACAATAAATTAATCTTGCAATGTTTACATATATTATTTATTGACTTGGTCTTATAAAGGTCTCGAACACATTAATCCATGTGGATGTAGGTTGTTATAAATATCTTATTTCATTGATATAATGTGCTTATCGATCCAATAAACAAACTTTCTAAATCTGCTAATTAAAAAATACACTTCAACTCGATCGAGTTCTGATACAACCAGGGACCTTTGCCCGCCCGCTACGCGTGCTAGCCAAAAATAAATTAATTTTATTAATTTTCAAAACAAAAGGGAAAAGTAAATCAGCATATTGTGTACAAAACTCACTTACATTTCACAAACTCTCTCTTCCAGTTTGAATTAGAAAAAACTCACTGACAATTCATAGACTCTCTCTTTCAAATTTGAAGCTGATTATAGGTTAGAGCTTGAAGTGCCTCATTCACTACTATAACTAATCCATAGCATTTCATCGGGGATGCTAATTCTAAAAAGAGGTAAGTTGTTCAATTTTCTTATAATTTTGTCATTGTTATAATAAGAATTTGATGTTACATTGGTCGTTGAATGTAAATTGATGCATAAATGGATCTAAAAAAAAATTAGATATATTTTGTTTGTACAAAAATAGATGTCCATATTTATATATTTATTGTAAAACATTGTGGTATTTTTAATGTGTCGTCTCTAATAGTTTTGTACCTTCTAGGCTATCAATTCATATATTTGCAACAAATTTGATTTATGTGAAAAGTCTGCCGTCATTACATTTTGTTTTGAGGATCAAGAATGGCCCGTCTATGTAAAATGTGTTCATGATGCAGTGCTTTTTAGTAATGAGTGGAATTGGTTCATTTGAGAAATACAAATTAAAATTGGCGATACCATTGCTCTCAAGCGTACTGACGAACCACTTAAGTTTAAATTATGTGTTTCTGATGAATCTGTCATTCCAAAAGAGGGGACTTATGGAGGTATCTTGTCATTGACAGCTTATATTCAAAACCTGAATTTTTTAAATTATTTGCCATGTTGGATTTTAACAGCTGAGGCAAATGATGTTCAGCATTTTGCCAAGTTTTTGAAGGTTATTACAGATCATACATTAGAGTTCAGGGCACTGGTATGTTTGTATTTTGTTCTGGTTTTATAAGGAGTCCATCACTAAAATGAGGTCTTTCATTTCATACGGAAGTACATTGTACGTGAGGGTTACATTATGCTTTTTGAAAATTGCGATACTTCAGACTTTAAGATTTCTGTTATTAACACGGGATGCATGAATCACATTCGTAATTGTTGTGGAACATACCGCTTTCAAGATTTCATGTTTCCTTCATGTTGTGAAGAACTAATTAAGATTGATGATAGTTTCAATGTAAAATCATAAGTAATTAATATTTTATTTATATGATATCAATAAGATACAAATGGTTTATGCGTTTGTGTCATGGTACTTTGAGTGATAGTATTCAAGGGAATTCCCGACATACATTTTTTTATAAACGTCTTTTTGTGTTTCATATTTGAACCTGTTTACATTTAGTCAGAAATTTGTACATGCCGGAGTATTTTGATGATGAATTGGGTATTGTCTGTTGGTTTTCAAAGACTCACTCCCAGAGAAATGTTTATGATGAGAGTTATGGAGACTTGCAGTTGCCAAAGTTTTAGGTAACTGACTTGCAGTTATTTAACTGCACATTATAGAACAGGCAATTATCAAAGTTTGATGCTTATATAAGGCAAAGGTACATGACCTCACACGTACAATCACATTAACACAAATACCCTCTCTTACACCTTCTCTTATATAGCGTCAACAATGAATTCACGCAGTGCAAAGAGGAAACGATGGTCAGGGATTAAAAATGTGGCAATGGAAGAGTTAAACCAATTGGCTGTCACTTGCGCAGATTTCAACACTGATCTAGAAGATGCAAATATTTTCTTCTCAGAGTTGTATGCATCCATGGAAAGCAGGCAATCTGATTTATTTGCTCGTTCGGTTGGCATCCAGGAACAGTTAAAGTATTTTTTACATGTCTATTTCTTTTCATGTCTTACCAATTTCGGGACGTTGGCTTCATAATTTTATTTCTCTCCTTTACAGCAATATAGAAGATATTTTGCAGAATGGATCAAGGAAAAAACGTGGAGAATCATCCCAAAGCAGTGAAGAAATTCCACCATCTTATATGGGAAATCCACTCAGATTCCTAGGTGATACGTCCACCTCCCTACGTGGTCATGAGACAACCTTGAAACTAAACGTTGCAGAGATGGTGAATGGCTTTCAAAAGTTTGGCGATGGGTGGAAGGAACATCTTTCTAATTTGAATGGCTAGGATGATCAGTTGATTAAAGCAATTGGTAGAATTCGCATATTAGTGGATGATTATATATGATTCATATTTCAGTATATTATTAGAAGAATGTTAGCATGTTAATGTTTAATCAGCGTTACTATAAATTAGTGACAATATTATTCTGCAGAAAGTGTTTGTAAGATTATTGGATCAAAGTGAACATTGTTGTTATATATATTCAAATTACATCATTGTCTTCCAATCTACATGGAAAAGAGTATAATTTATTTTGTATGTTATTCCCATTTGTAATAGCAACATCTAAAATTATATTCACATGTCATAAGTAAACATTGATTACGACAATGACATATAACAAATGATTAGATGAGTAAAACATTCATATGAGTCTACATTAAAATTTATTCCAATTCATAAGCGAAAGTTTGGCTGAATACTAAAATCTCAAAACAATCATCTTTAAGATGACAAAAACTCAAATATAATACAAAATATAAGACATTCCAGAACACAATTGTTAGGGCGAAAACACGCGCTAATATTCACGCAAGTATACGCGTTCGCAAGTAATATAGAATACTTTCTAGTTCGTTCCCACAGAGACTCAGACTAATTATTGTTTAATTAAACTCACGCACCAATGTATGATTACTTCTCAATGTTAAGACACTAACACTTAGAATTGTTGACTAAATATAAACTACAATTAATTACTTAGTTTATCACTTAAATAACTCTTCAATTAACAATATTAAAACACTCATGAGATCACAACTTCATTACTACTTCCTTCAATAGTTATTGCTATTACCTTTAGCATGTGACAGTGATGATATTAATCGAATAACACGAAACTGATAAAAGCCAACTTTCATTGTACTAATACCATTCTACCAAGCATCCACAATTAAGATAGAAGTTGAATAGTCATCAATTATGTTGAGTTCCTATATGTCTACAGAAATTGACAACACAATGATTTAAGCACAAGTTATTCCTTTTGATTACACAGGGCGAATAAAACTGTTAGAGTTACCCACTAATCATGCACATCGTACATGAACCTATGCTAGCATGACAAGTTCTAAATCTCAAGATCCACCGTCACTTCACAAGAGATTAACACTCTATCTTATATGTTCGCGACGCACATAAGACGAATACGCGCAACCAATACTAGATATCATACAATCATCACACACTAAAGTATTAAACAATTAACTAAAGAATTCCATAGTAAATCCGTTGCGACCCCATGATCACGATTAGCCCATAATAGCACTTATCGTCATCATGGGTTCATATGAAATCATGATAAACAAACACAAGAAATAATAACTAAACTAATTATATTAAATCAGAGTACGTCACAAGAGTAAATAGGTTCAAAGTAAGAAAACTAACATCCAACGTTACAACGAAATAAGAATCACAAGAAAATATGCTTCCTCTTCGTTGTTGTGTGCTAAAACGATCTTCTTCCTTATCTTCTGCGCTCCTTGCTTAATACCATGATCCTCCCTCGTGAAAACGTCTCCAAATCTACTTATATAATAGTCCCATAAAACTCAGATTACATAGAAGTTGGAAGCCAAACAGAAGTAGAAGTCTAAAAATAATTATTTAATTTTCCGACCCTGCGCGGCCGCTCAGCATAGCTGAGCGGGCGCTCAGGACCTTACTGGATTTTTCTTGAGTTTGCTCCATTTCTTCGCCGTAATCTGCCCCTTTCTTTCCTCTCGCAATGGTGAACACATGCCAAGGCTTATTCTTGATGATTACTCCTCCGAAATACAACTAATACCCTGAAATGCATAAACACTAGAAAAACGCATCAAATACACAAAATACTTGATTTTAAGGCACCAATTTAAGCCATTTTAAGATGTTCTAAGTGGTATAAAATGCCACTTATCGCACTCCCAAACTTAAATCGATGCTTGTCCTCAAGCGTCACAGACTCAAAAATAAATAAAAACATGCATGAATGCAATCTATATGAAAATGCAGCGATCCCCCTTACTACGAACAAACCAACCAAATTGCAACATCTCAACAAATGCAGTTAGGCGACTAAAGATCAATAAACTCATGCAAACAAACATACAGTCAGAAACGTGGTGTGTGCAGATGCTTAACAGATATGCTTCGGAACTAGACCAGTTATTATGACTCAACTATTATCAAGGCAATCACATGATTATACAAAGAATAAAAATTCTAGGCACAAAGTGACATATAACACTACAAGAATTTTGGAGCTTATTACGGAATCATGCTTTTTATTCACGACAATAATGCTTATTTGACCGTACAATGAGTGAGGTCCACAAAAGACTTATACAATGGTATCCATGTAACGAGCGTTAGGTTAGCGGATCCCAAACTCTAAAAGCCTTAGGTCACTAGGCACAAAGTCCCCTAAGAACTTAATAACTCGAATACCAAAGAGCCCACTCGTGATCAATTATGCATAAACACAATTTTTTTTTTCTTTTTTTTTCTTTTTTTTTTAAAATTTCTGAGCAAGTGCGTTTCGCTCCATCTTGCTCAACCCTAGACTACTCGCATAACATGCGAGCCGACAACTAGCCATTTGACGCCTAGCCACAACTAGCAACAAATTCCATTTTTACTCCATTTTTTTCTTTTTCATGCCTTTATCACTAAGAACCTATTATCGAATTCTAAGCATAATAAATAGATTAACCTCGAAAACAATCAGATCATAACAACAATCTAGCCCTTAAGCATTCTCTAAGACTTAGTGAAAATACAAGTCCTTCTAGCATGCATATCAACCTACACGACTCAATATCACTTTAATGCTATCACTACACTCGCATCAACATCACAATTCAGTCGATAAATCATCGCAAAAGGGATCATGGTATGCATGAGCTACATGACATGATAAACAAATAAAGCTATAAATAAATAAAAAAAACTATATGGCAAAAATTATGCAACTATATGAACTAACTATCATGAATATGCAACTATATGACTCACACAAAATATTCCTTAACTACCACCCCCAAACTTAAAATCTTCACTGTCCCCAGTGAAGGTAGTAGAAAGGAACACAGGGTATACCTACTCGGAGTCATCATCATCATCACCCTCAGTGGGTGGAGTATCAGGCGACGGGTATGCAGAGTCCTCACCAAAAACTGGCCACTGGATATCAGCTCCAAGGCCCCGAAAAGCAGTTCCTAACGCAAGGGTGAGCTCCTGAGCAAACCTGCTCTGCGTCTCATACATGGCATCCATCCGCCGTGAAAGCCTCCTATACTGGGTATCAACCATCCCAGCACCCTCATGAGCTCTCGAAGAACCAGCCTCATCACGCCTAGGCCTAGCCATAGTAGCACCTCGTGCTGGACGCCCTCCTGGAAGACGATAACCCAGCCCATGCTCCTCGGGCTAACCACCGGTCCACTCCTGCATCCCATTCAGAGTCCCAGAATCAATCGGAGCGGCCGACAACTGCAACTGCTCATGAGCCGGCCAGTTCACTCCCACTGCTCGGCAAAGCTTCGTGACCGTGGATGCATAAGGGATGTTCATATGCTTAGCTCCCCTCAAAAACTTCAGAATTCCTTGGTAGATAAATTCACCAAGGTCCACATAGTACTCCTCATTAAGAATTCCCCACAACAACTGTGCTCTCTCAATTGTGACCTCGTGTGCATGCGAAGAAGGCAAAATATTAGCACAAATAAATACGTTCCATGCACGGGCATACCTGTTCATAGCGATCGCCGGGAAGTGACGATACTCATTAGTGCCGGTCTTGAAGGTCCAAACCGTGCCCGACCTACAGAGAGTAGCACAAATCAAATCCAAGTCGAAATCCTCAGCAGTCTTCTCATTCCAGTTCTCCTCCTCGAGCTTCCTCTCTCGATGTCCAATCACACGGTGAATCGTCGCTGGGTGATAATCAACCGTCAGCCCTCGGACCACAGAAAACCCATTCTTCTCGACCTTTGCATTCACATAGAACTCGCGAACCACGCTCATCGGCACTGCTACGGTCGACTCACAAAAAGCTATCCACCCCTTCTCTGCAATCATGGGTAGCAACTCACCATCCCTCCCCGATGGTAAAAACCCTATCTCCTTCAAAATCGGCTTCCCCAAAAGCCTAGTGTACTCCTCCTCCGCAGCTCTGTCATTCAACCGAGGCCTTGCACCAGTACCCCTCGATGAATCAACAGTAGGGACTGTGCTGCTGCTATCAATAGTTCGTGCTCTCTTGGGTGCCATTGAATCTTGAATAAAAGTGTTTAAGAACTGAGTTTTTGTGTGAGGGAGAGAGTTTGAGTGTAGAAGTTTTGTGGGAGATATGTAGGATAGGTGTATGTATATATAGGATGTGAATTAGGTTAAAACTAGATTATGAGTGGGGTTGAGGGATAAAATGATGGGGTAGTAGGAACAAATCGTGGTTTTATGGGCTAAAATTGGTTTTTCTATTTTTCTGATTTTTTTTTGATTTTTTATGAACTTAAAAATTTTTCTGGCAGCCCGCTCAGGGGTCACTGGGAAAGAAAAATTTCAGTCCCATTTTTCTCATTTTTTTGTGTTTTTGAAATAGGTATTAACTTTTAAGGGTTCCTGTAACATCAAATCATGGGTTGCCTCCCACGCAGCGCTTCTTTTTCGTCATTAGCTTGACGTTGCGTACTGTTATAGGGAGAATTTCGTATAACAATGTTGTGGAGGTTAATGGGCGGAACAAAGATCAAGGACGGTGTTTGAGGGCGGAGGAAGGTTGTTTGGTGGTGGCTGAGCTTGTATGTGGACTCCTTAAGAAAGAATAGGGTTTGTTATTCTCTGTCAAGTGTCGACTCATCCCTCATACAAGTGCCTACGTACCCTATTTATAGGGATCAAGCCTCACGTAGTTCTTGGGGAACAAGTCACGTAGGCTAGGGTTAGGACTCTTCAGCCCGTGTAGCCAAGCCCACAATAAAGTCAGGCCTTCAGCCAATTAGTCACGTAAATCTCGATCGGCTCCACACGCTCCCTACAATCTCGCGGCATCTCCGCAATCCTTCCCGTGATTGTAGGAACAACCCGTGTCGATCCCGAAATCTACGAGCAACTCAGTCATCTATGAGTCACTTTCCATGTTGTACACAAAGTCTTTCGATGCGGCCCGGCCTGGTCACCTCGGCCCGCACCGCCTTCAAACAATAAATATAATCTTACCTCTGTTTCTATAAGATGTGGGCTCATGAGCTCAGCCCGCGTATGGGCAGCTAAGCCCACCTCGCATGAAGGCACCTGAGCCCACCTCGCGTGGGCACAACCGAGCTCGGCTCGCATATGAGAGCCCAAATGACAAATATGAGCTCACCTTACATGTGTGAGCCCAGCTCGCATGTCCTCACTTGAGCCCAGCTCGCACGTTTGAGCCCAGCTCTCATATCATGAGCCCAGCTCTCATGTCATGAGCCCAGCTCGCATGTAAACTCAGCTCGCATGTTACGAGCCCAGCTCGCATGTGAACCCAGCTCACATGTTGCGAGCCCAGCCCGCATGTGCTGGCCCAAGTCATATAAATCCATGGTTCTAGCCCACACACAAGAGTCCAGCTATTTAATGCACCCACAGGGACCTGTTTAGGGCCCATGGCCGAAAGCGGGCATAACAACTACCCCCCAAAATTCCTGGTCGCATCTTGAGGCTAGGTATTTTCTAATCTTTTTATGGCCTCGCAAGTGTGAGCCCACCAGGCCGCACCAAGCCGCCTCGCGTGTCTCGCCTCGCATGCCTTTCATCTTTGCATTCATTTTGATAGCCGTTGGACAGCTGGCGTGGGGATTCGTGTCATCTTATGAGATGACGACACGTGTCGCCTCCTCCTTTCTCTCTCCTATCCCCTATAAATATGTGAGATTCCAATTCATTTCTCACATTTCCAAGAACACTTCCTGAATTGCTACTCAATTTGCTCAAGGATCTACCACGGCGAAGATTATCATTTCAACAAGAACCGTCTACCGGCGGCGATATTCTCCGGGACCAGATTCATCAGGATCTTCATACACCTCTCCCACAGGTACTCTTCGATTCGAGCCCATTTTTTATTCATGCTTTATTCACGCACACCATGCGAGCACACACCACCTGTTCGATGCGAGTTCACACACAACCACAACGCGCGATGCGAGTCCTTTTGCTCGTTTAGATACTTAGGTGCGATCCCGTGTGAGATGTGAGGACACTTAGGTGCGATCCCATACTTGTTTTTTTTTTTTTTTTTTTTTTTTTTTAGGGCCACACACTAATTTTCACCATCTTTTACAGATGTCGAGTGCGTCTTCGGCCCGCTCCTATGGATCATCTCGCTCTTCCTCGAGCCCGGCTCGCACCTCTGCTAGCCCGGCTTGCTCTTCAGCTACTCCATCTCCATTAAACCAATACCCTCCTGAGCAACGAGGCTCCAAGGACTTCCAACGCGAGCTGACCTCTCTTTCTGGTCGTCTTAGCCAACCTATCTCTCCCGGCTCAGCTATCACCCCTCAAGGGGCTTTGAACATTGCCAGAGTTGAGAACTCGATGCGAGCAGCTGGATCCGGCTCGCTTGATATTCACCTCGACCCGAACCCTGAGGATTTTACCAGGGAGAAGAATATATATAATTGGAGAAATAGGCCCGTGGACCTCTCTCATATTCCAGCCTCCCTTGGGGTAGAAGAGCTGCTAAACCGCGAGCCTGCTCCCTTGGATAAAGACCGAGCCGAGGAGATTTTAAGAGAAATGGCTGAAGAGAGGGCAGCCCGTCTGAGGCAAGCAGCAGCTAACCACCTCGACCCCATTCACCTTGATTCAGAATCAACTGACAGCGACCTGGGGAGTGCATACTATGACACCAGGAAGAAAGGAAAAGAGCCTGTAGCTGCTGAATATCCCATCCTGGGACTCGAGGGTGAAGAGGACGGCTCGCATTGGTCCTATGACTCTCCTCAGAGCGAGGAGGTGGTAGATGTTACAAGTCAGTACAAGATTTGTAACTATAATTATGCCCCCGCGGCTTCTCCTGAGCCTTATGTGCCTCCTGCCCAGCCCGAGCTCGAGGGTGAGATTGTTTTCAAAAGGCAGATCATTCCTGATGGGGAGGAGAGCTCAACTGCAAACGAGGAGGTTAAGGTGCTCGCTTGTCGCGACCTGCCTACCTCGCTGACTCAGAAACATCTGGCCGAGCACATTGAGCAGTTTCAGCTCGAGGGCCATGTTGTCTTGCCCCTACCTCATATGAGATGCTATAGATTCAATCACTCGGAGAATGGAGGCAGGGTGCCTCGCATGGTCTTGTCCACCTTCCTATTAAGGCTAGGAATCTCCTCTCCTCTCCATCCCTTCATCAAAGATGTTTGCGAGTACTTCCAGCTCGCACCCCTTCAGATCAATCCAAACGGATACCGGGCCGCCCTCGCATTGTACATCATGTACCACAAATGCGGGTACCCTTCTCTAACCGCGAGGCAGCTGGGTTACTTCCTCCATTTGAAGCATTCTCCTAACGACTTTGGATATTTCTACTTCTCTGTCTGGCCGTGCTTCAACAAGAAGAACCTCATCCACAACGGGCCGAGCAACTCAGGGAAGTGGAAAAGCCCTTACTTCTATATCCACGAGGTGCCTCGAGTCCAGACTCATTTTTATTATAATCCATGTAAGTTTTCTCCTGCCCGCTCTCGTCTCTTCTACCATAGCTCTTTCCTTTTAACAAGAATTTCTTTCATCTCCAGCCACCCCGCCTCGCACTGTCCTTGTGGGACAGGAAAAGATAAACGCGGACAGTCTTCTAAACCTTCCTAAGGCGGACCGGGACATCCGAAAACTCATAACGACCTCCAATCTGGTCGCATGTGGGTTTTTGAAGGAAGGAGTGAGGCTGACTCCTCAGAAGAAATCTAGGAAGAGATCCAGAAAGGGTAAGAATATCGGGCTCGCACGTCCGGGCCTGGCTGCTCGCATGCGCGAGCTCGTGTGCTCACTTTTTCCTGCATGCATCTTGTTTCACATCGCACTTTAATTCTCCATATTTTTCAACTGCTCGCATTACTTCTTTCCTTTGCATCTTGCTGTGACTAATCTATTGCTTTGTTGTTTTCTTTTTCAGAAATGGCCATCTCTCCTATCCCCTTCATGGAAGAGGCTGAGCAGGCTGCGGCCTCGGGCCCAGCTCAGCCCGCAGCTGCGAGCACAAGGGCTCGCTCTCAGGCCAATCCTCCGGCCCGCATGACTACTCTCTCCGAGCACCTCAAGGATTCAGGGCCCTCTCCTCAACTAAAGAGGCACAGAGGTAAAGAAGGAAAAACCGGCGAGCCTGAGCCAAAGAAAGCCGCTCCCTCTGATGCTCCTCTTCCCTCTTCTTCTTCTGCCAACGCGGTTGCGACCACATTCGGTCGGCTCGCCCAAGGTCACATCAGCGAGCAGGATTTAAAGGATTGGTCTTCTTCTGCTCTCGAGGTTAACCAGGATGCACTCTCCCGAGCCGCGGCCGAAGTATACTATCGTCAGTTATCTAAGGCTCGAGAGATGCGAGCCCTCAGCCAGACCAACACAAAGCTTGAGGCTAAGGTCAAGTCCCTTCAGAGTAAGGTCGCTGAGCACGGGCAAGAGAAAGTTACGCTGGTGAACAACTATAATCAGAAGATAGTTAACCTGAACGCTGCTCACGACAAGGCCCTAAGGGAGCAGAAGGAGGCTCATGACCTGGCTGCTGAGGCATGTAAGAAGGAGAAGGATGCCCTCGAGGAGAGGGTGCTCGAGCTGGAGGGATCAGTCTCTGCCCTGACCGAGGGCCATGAGGCCGCCCTCGCTGATGCTAGGAACCTGGGGGCCAGGAATTTCATGAAAGTCTTTATGAAGAAGGTTCCTAACTTCGATTGGGCGGCTCTGGGTGCGAGCACAGCGAGGCATGCTGACAAGTTGAAGCTGGAGATGGAGAGGGATGCCCAAATTGCTGAGGAGGCTCGGCTCGCGGCCGAGACGGCCCAGGTCGCTGGTGAAAATCGTGAGGGGGCAGAGGCTGATAACCCTTAATGTAATTTTGATTAGAACTAGACTTTTGACTGGGTAAGCGGGCACCCCTCTCGCCTCGCGTTTGTATTTGAAATATTCTGCCTCGGGGCATAACTTATTTAACTTTTGTTTGTATAAAATGTCTAAGTTTTTTGTGCCCGCGTATGTCTTTACAGTGCTAGCTGGTTTTTTTTTTTTTATCTTTAAATCAAACAACCATTGAAAGAGAATGCCAAGTGGAACAAGCCCGCATCGACTCGCAGGTGTTGTAGGTGTGTTCGCACTAGGAGCTCGCATGTGTCTTCTCCTCGCATCATGCAATTTTGAGTATGTTTGATGGAGGGCTGGGCTCCCTGGGTCGCATTTATGGTTTTGAGGGCCAGGGTATGAGCTCGCATCGTGGGCCTATATCTCTATCCACATCTTTTATCTACTATGTGTTCGTATTTGTCTAAGCGGGTCGTGGCCCGGCTCGTTTCATGTTCTTGGCATCAAGCGGGTCGGGGCCCAGCTTGATTTAACATGTTAATAAAACAACTGTTCTGTCCTCGCATGGGTTCCCAAGGATGGGGTCCCCTGCTGGGTATTTAATCTATTAACAGAAGTTAAAATATCAAGTGCACAAATAGAGATCAATCGTTTATTCATAGATAATGGGAAGTGAAAGGAATACATGCTTGTGGTCTCAGGGAGGCACCTATATGGCACTACCCCCCGAGACTTAGGAATATTTGAAGATAATACTAAGTCTGAAAAGAATAATATTACTGATAATACTTGCGAAGGTGTTCCGCGTTCCAGGCTCTTGGGATCAACTTGTCTTGCATATCATTGAGGTGGTAGGTTCCCTCCCAGAGCACCGATTTTATCTTGTAAGGGCCTTCCCAATTTGCTCCCAAGACTCCGTGACTCACCACCTTGGTATTTGGCATGACCCGGCGCAGAACTAAATCTCCCACCTTGAAAGATCGGGCTCGAACCTTACTGTTGTAATGCCTAGCTGTCCTCTGCTGATATGCCGCAATCCTGATCTGAGCCTCTTCTCGAGTTTCTTCGATCATATCCAAATAGAGCCGATGATTGACCTCGTTTGCCTCTGAGTCATAGTTGTCCCTTCGAAAAGATCCTGCTCCCACTTCAACGGGCACCATAGCTTCACACCCATACACCAGAGAGAAAGGGGTCTCTCCAGTTGTGGTTCGGGGTGTAGTGTTATAAGACCATAGGACCTGGGCGAGTTCTTCTGGCCATGCTCCTTTCTTCTCTTCAAGCTTTGCCTTTAAGGTATGCTTAATGATTTTATTAACAGCCTCTGTCTGCCCGTTACTCTGGGGGTGGCAGACTGCGCTATAGCTCTTCTGAATCCCCAGCTGCTCACAAAACTCTCGCATCTCCTTGCTATCAAATTGTTTCCCATTGTCAGATATCAGTTTGTAAGGGATGCCATAGCGACATACAATAGCCCTGTATACAAACTCCCGGAGCTTTCTCGCTGTGATAGTGGCTAGGGGCTCGGCCTCTGCCCACTTAGTGAAATAGTCTACCGCAACTACCGCATACTTGACGCCTCCCCTGGCCTTCGGGAGTTCCCCAATCAGATCAATTCCCCACATGGAGAAGGGCCAGGGGCTCATGAGGGATGTGAGAGAGGCCACGGGGTTGTTGTAATAATGGGCATATCGCTGACACTTATCACAAGCTCGGGAGAATTCAAAGGCGTCTTTTTTCAGCGTTGGCCAGTAGTAGCCTTGACGGAGGATTTTCTGAGCTAGAGAGCTACCCCCCGAGTGATTGCCACAAATACCCTCGTGTACTTCCCTTAGGATGTAGTTGCATTCCTCCCCATGTATGCATTTGAGAAGAGGAACACTGAACCCTCTTCTGTATAGAATCTCGTCGTATATCACATAGCGGGCTGCTTTGTATTTTATTCTCCTTGCCTCGTTCTTTTCGTCCGGAAGTGAGCCTTCTCTTATGTATGCTAGAATAGGTGTCATCCATGTGGGGCCGAGCTCATTATTGAGGCTGCCCACCTCGTGCTCAGGCACACTAGGTTGCCTCTGTATATCAAGTGGCACGGTCCCTAGCAAAGTGCTCTCGCGGCGTGAGCCGAGCTTAGCTAGCTCGTCTGCGCCTTCATTCTGTCCACGCGGGATTAGTTCCAGCCTCACCTCGTTGAATCTTGCGATTATCCTCTGTGCGCACTTCAGGTAAAGCTCTGTTCTCGGCCCCTTAGCTTGATACCCCCCATTTATCTGATAGACCACAATCATGGAGTCACTAAACACATTCAAATTCTCGACCTTCATTTCCAAAGCTAGCTTGAGACCGTTGATCAGGGCCTCATACTCAGCATCATTGTTGGTTGCATGAAAGGCCAGATGGGTCGCATGTCTGATTTTGTGAGCCTCTGGGCTGATTAGCTCGATTCCAGCTCCTGCTCCATCACCGTTAGAGGCACCATCCACATATAGGCTCCACCATGGGGCACTATTTTGTCTTTCCAGTCCAACTTCTTCTGTGCTAGGTATAACAACAAGGGCTCCCGGCTCCACTTCTTGATGTGGGGGAAATTCTAGCATAAAATCGGCCAGGGCTTGGCCTTTGATCGCAGTCCTTGGCTTATAATCCACCTCGAATTGGCCGAGCTCAACCGTCCACTTCAACATTCGACCAGAAGATTCTGGTCTATGCATCACTTGTCTGAGGGGGTAGGAGGTTCGCACTTCTATCTTATGTGCCTGAAAATAGGGCCTGAGTTTTCGGGAGGCCAGAATCAGAGCATACGCTAGCTTTTCGAGGCTTGTGTATCGAGTCTCGGCATCGGCTAGCCTTTTACTCACATAATATACCGGGAGCTGGACACCATCCTCCTCTCGGACTATTACTGCACTTATTGCAAAGTCGGAGACGGCCAAGTATAGGATCAAAGTTTCTCCTGCTTTTGGGTTGGTCAACATGGGAGGGCTACTGAGATGCTTCTTTATGTTCTGAAAGGCTTCCTCACATTCTTCGGTCCACTTAAAGTTCCTCCCCACTCCTTTGATTGCTTTGAAGAACTCTTGGCATTTATCGGAGGATTTTGAGACGAAGCGGTTTAAGGCAGCCACTCGTCCTGTTAAGCTTTGAACATCCTTCACCCGTCGAGGGGATCTCATCTCGAGTAGTGCTTGTATCTTGGCTGGGTTGGCTTCAATGCCTCTATGGTTGACAATAAATCCCAAAAACTTCCCCGATTCAACCCCAAACACGCATTTCTGGGGGTTGAGTTTCATTCTGTACTCCCTTAGGATCTGGAACATTTCTGCCAGGTGGCGGACATGATCCCTCGCTTCTTTCGATTTCACCAGCATGTCGTCTACATAGGCCTCCATAGTCTTCCCCAATTGATGTTTGAACATCTTATTCACCAGCCTCTGATAGGTTGCCCCCGCATTAAGGAGCCCGAAGGGCATCCCGATGTAACAGTAAAGGCCCCGATCAGTAATAAAGGAGGTGTGCTCCTGATCTGGCCCATACATGGGGATTTGGTTATATCCCGAATAAGCATCCATAAAACTAAGCAGCGCGTGCCCAGCCGTGGAATCAACCAGCTGGTCGATTCGGGGTAGAGGAAAGCTGTCCTTCGGGCAAGCTTTGTTTAGGTCGGTGAAGTCTACACATGTCCTCCACTTGCCATTGGGCTTCTTGACAAGCACAGGGTTGGCCAGCCACACGGGGTAGAAGGCTTCTCTCACAAGTCCTGCCTCCATTAATCTATCCACTTCTTCTCTGAGGGCCTCTGCCCTCTCTCCACTAATCGGCCGTCTCTTTTGCCTAACCCCCTTCTTTTTCGGGTCCAAGTTGAGCCGGTGGCATATGTCATTTGGGTTTATCCCTATCATATCGGAGTGTGACCATGCAAAGACATCCAAATTCTCCCTTAGAAAGCGGGCTAGATCCTCTCTCAAGTCAGGACTTAGGTTATAGCCTATTCTGAGTACCTTGGAGGGATCATTTGGGTCTACCAAGATCGGGATTGTGTCCTCTGTGGCCCCGGCCCTCTCGACCATTGAGGGCATTCTTGGGTCTAGATCTGCTCGAGCCTCGCTAGTTTTTTCCATTTCCGTGATTGCCAAACCTTCCGCATCCTTGAGCTCGGTTTGGTGAGCTTGGGTCGGGTTTATCAAGCGTTCAGAGGTCGCAGTTACAGTTCGAGTGATTCCGTCGGATGGGTCCATAGTGATTGTTGTTTCTTTGCGTGCCCACTTCCCTCTCCTAAGTGTTGCAGTGATTTGTTCTGGGCTCTCTTCTTCATCACTTGCTTCCTCTACAATCCCCTCTTGTATCAACATGATGGGCTGAGATGCTTCCATTAGTAAGGCCCCTGGGCGTGGTTCCACATGAATTCCCATGTGCTCGAAGTAGTTCTCGGGCAACTCCTCAATTGAAATCAAATTACAAGTCTCGTGGCCCTCAGGACGTATTCTTTTCCTGCCCTCTGCCTCTTCCATGGGGATGTCGCACTCACCTGCTTCAGCTACCTCCCTTGAGGCATTTCTTGACTCGGCCGCTTTGAGTGCCTGGTTGTAGCAGACCCTGGATTCGTATTGACAGCTCTTCAAGATGCCTACCCCCGTGGGGGTTGGGAATTTTATCGTCATATGATGGATCGAGGTCACCATCCTCATTGCCCTCATAAGGGGTCTGCCCACTATAACATTGTAGGCACAAGGCTGGTCTACGACTGTAAACATAGCGATCTGGGTGGCCACATGAGGCTCCTCTCCTATGGTCACCGGGAGCCGAATTGTCCCTTTCACTCCGATCGAGTCTCCCGTGAACCCGTACAGGTGCCCACCTGTTGAGGTTAATTCTCTATCCAATAATCCCAGTTTTTTGTAGGCATCATAAGTCAAAACATCAGCCGAGCTCCCGGTGTCCACCATTGCCCGGTGAACATTCACCGTCCCAATCTTCATTTTTATGACTAGGGCATCGGTATGAGGGTAATGCACCCATTTTGCATCATTCTCTTTAAATACGATATCATCGACCTCCCTTTCAAAGAGCTCCGGGGGCCTTTGGCTTAGATGATTGACGTTGGTGAGCGGCTTGTCCTTTGCTTCCCGGGCATATCTGTCCATCGCCTTCCGGCTGTCTCCACCAATGTGAGACCCGCCTAGAATAATATGAATACTACCAGCCCGAGGGACCCTTTCTTTGTCTTCTGGGGGTGGAGGAGGGACGGTATGATAATCCGTCCTGTGTCTTCGAACCTCCTTGACAACCCACTCCGTAAGCTTCCCTTGTCTAATCAAAGTCTCGATCTCATCCTTTAGTTGTCTACAATCAGCTGTATCGTGTCCGGTGGCCTCATGGTATGCACAATACTTCGAAGTGTCTCTTTTATTGTAGTCTGTGAGAGGAGTTGCCTTCCTGAATACCCCCTTCCCGACATATGTAGCATATATGTGGTCGATAGAGGCTACCAGAGGGGTGTGTGTCTGCCATTTGCTTGTATAAGGCCTCCCCGAATCTTTTGTGGTATCTTTGCCACGGGCAGACTTTTTCGGGCTCGAACTACGCCGATATGTCTTCCTCCTTTCGTCAGGGCTTGAGGATCGGTCCCTCTTGTCTCGATAGCTTTCGCTGATTTTCAGCTCTCTCATCGATTTCTCTACCCTCTTGAAGGGTTCGGCTTGCTCATAGAACTCGGCCAAGGTCCTCGGCTCACTCGCTTGGAGGCTCTTCCAAAATTTCGATCCTTCTTTCAGCCCTGCTATCAAGAAATTTTTGATGGTCTCCTCACTGGCTCCTCTCACCTTGGGGACCTCGGCGTTGAACCGACGAAAGTATTCTGCCAAGGGCTCCCCCTCCCTTTGCTTGATGTTGGCTAACGTGGCCACAGGAGGCGAATAGTGGAGGGTCGACTGAAATTGTCTGACGAACAAGTCCTCCAATTGCCTCCACGTTCTTATGCTAGCCGGTCCCAACTTGGAGAACCATTGTTGGGCACTACCTCTGAGTGATGCCGCGAAGAGTCTGCAACGGGTCATCTCCGGCACCTGATAGACTTCCATCTCAGTGTTAAATTGAATAAGGTACTCCGCCGGGTCGGCTTCGCCGTTGAATAGAAGGTCGGGGTTGTGCCTAAACACCCGAGGTAGGGGGGATGATCGGATAGCAGCCGTAAACGGAGAGGGGGCAGCCGAAGCAGGGGGCCCTCTCTTCTCTTGCTCCATCTCATCTAAGATCCTTCTCAGGTCCCTTACTCTAACAACTTCTCCTTCTCTGTCACCTCCCGCATTACTCGAATGATGTGAGCCCTGAGGTCGTTCGCGGCGTTCCCCTCCTCCAGCTCGGTCCTGCGACTCCTCTTCGCGATTGTATCTGCGTCTATGTCGCTCCTCCCTTCTGGGTGAGGTGTGTTGACGTCTTTCCGGAGGGGTCGTTGCCCGTTCCCTTTTCGAGCCTCTTTTATCCACGGGCTCTTTCTCTTCTCTCTCCTTCTTACTATTCTCCAATTTGAGCCTGAGGTCATGTTCGCTTAGTTTTCTACCCACTCGGTCTAGCACGCTAGTTGACCTTGCCTCAGATGAAGCTGGCTTCGGCCCCGATCTCGTAGAGATCTGGCTGCCCCGCTCATCATGGCCTCGGGGTATATCTTCCTTTTCGCGTGATGTTTCTTTCTTCTGTTCGGTCTCGGTTGCCGCGTCATCAAAATCGTGGATCAACTTCTTCTGAGGGCCTTTGCCCTTCCAGCTACGCTGTGAGACCTTGAGGCGGCGTGCCTTGCGCTTGGCGTTCCGGACCGAGCTTCTTTCTACCTTTGACATTCGGGCGTTGATCTGATTCATCTGATCGGCCAGCCCTTCGAGATACGTCATCACAGCCTGCCCGTCCACGGTTGCAATTGGTGGAGGTGGCGCCTGATTCTCTGGGGGCGTGTGTTCGAAGTAGGGTCCTTCTTGCCTCCGCTCCCTGGTGTCGTTGCTTGCTTGCTTTCTTTGGTCATCTTTCTCCCTAAGATGAACGTTGCCCCTCCTTCTAGCGCCAAATGTTATAGGGAGAATTTCGTATAACAATGTTGTGGAGGTTAATGGGCGGAACAAAGATCAAGGACGGTTGTTTGAGGGCGGAGGAAGGTTGTTTGGTGGTGGCTGAGCTTGTATGTGGACTCCTTAAGAAAGAATAGGGTTTGTTATTCTCTGTCAAGTGTCGACTCATCCCTCATACAAGTGCCTACGTACCCTATTTATAGGGATCAAGCCTCACGTAGTTCTTGGGGAACAAGTCACGTAGGCTAGGGTTAGGACTCTTCAGCCCGTGTAGCCAAGCCCACGATAAAGTCAGGCCTTCAGCCAATTAGTCACGTAAATCTCGATCGGCTCCACACGCTCCCTACAATCTCGCGGCATCTCCGCAATCCTTCCCGTGATTGTAGGAACAACCCGTGTCGATCCCGAAATCTACGAGCAACTCAGTCATCTATGAGTCACTTTCCATGTTGCACACAAAGTCTTTCGATGCGGCCCGGCCTGGTCACCTCGGCCCGCACCGCCTTCAAATAATAAATATAATGTTACCTCTGTTTCTATAAGATGTGGGCTCATGAGCTCAGCCCGCGTGTGGGCAGCTAAGCCCACCTCGCATGAAGGCACCTGAGCCCACCTCGCGTGGGCACAACCGAGCTCAGCTCGCATATGAGAGCCCAAATGACAAATGTGAGCTCACCTTACATGTGTGAGCCCAGCTCGCATGTCCTCACTTGAGCCCAGCTCGCATGTTGAGCCCAGCTCTCATGTCATGAGCCCAGCTCGCATGTGAACCCAGCTCGCATGTTACGAGCCCAGTCCGCATGTGCTGGCCCAAGTCATATAAATCCATGGTTCTAGCCCACACACGAGAGTCCAGCTATTTAGTGCACCCACAGGGACCTGTTTAGGGTCCATGGCCGAAAGCGGGCATAACATCTTGTGATGAACAAAGTTAGAGAGAAGTATGTATTGATCACCAGTTGTTTGTTGTAACACTCCAATGAAGATCACTTAAACAAATAATTACTCAAAAAGCCTGGGCCTAATTTGACTTACTTATGTTTCTTGATAAATTACATGTAACTTGATAGGAAATTACTTCCTATAATGAAGCATAATGTTATGACTATATCACGCATACATGAACTAATTTATATTAGAAACTTGAAGATAATAAAGTCTAAGCATGTTATGTAAATTTTACATACGTTTGACCAAACACTACTTTAGATTCTAAAACAAAGGCTTCTGATAAACTACCACAAGAGGTGTATTCACCACATGATCTCCATCTCTCCATGTCAGTTTCCCTTCTTCGGACAACATACTTCCCGCCGACACTCCCATCTTCTTACCTGAAATTCGAACTATATAACTTTGTTTCTCACCTTTCTTCGTAAATTTCATCCTTGGTGGATCAACAGTAACATTTACATGTTTTGGATTAATAACTTCTGCTATGTACGTAGAGGCATTCTCACTAACATGTGTTACTGTTCTTCTCACAACAACTTCAAATGTCGACGTTTCAGATTCTTCGAAGGCAACAACAATTGCCGGGTAATTCAAATCCCAAGGCTTCTGTTTCGTGCCTTTGCACCCTAATGATCGTCGAGCAATTAATCGTATTTCTTGGCGACTATAATTAGAGGAACATAAGAAATTCAAATAGTCAGTACTTGTTAAATCATAAACTAATCCCGGATCAATGGCTTTGTCAGGGTCCACATGTCCAGCACCCATGTCCCATACTTTCGATTCATTGTACGCCTTCTCATCCTCTATAGGCTTTCCGTCGGAGTCCATCGTGTATGCCGTTGTCATGAAGGCTGATTTGACCATTGCTGGTGACCAATCAGGATGGGCTCCTTTGAGTAATGCAACAAGACCTGACACATGTGGGCATGACATTGATGTCCCGGACAATATGTTAAAATCAGTGCGACGTGTGTCCATGGCTAATTCCGTGGGTGGCGTGTTGTCAGGCCATGCAGCAAGGATGTTGACGCCTGGAGCGATTATATCTGGTTTCAAAACATAAATTGATTCAGCATTGGGTCCCCTAGCTGAAAATGATGCCACAACAGGTGCTGGTTTCACTCCTACTTGAGTCCCATGGAAAACTATACTAGCTCTTGGGTTTTGATTCAATTTTACATATGATCGGAGCTTATCACCAACTGATGCGGTAACTGATAAACCTGGAATTATATGAGCATCGGCAACCAATCCTTCTCCGGTTGCTGCCAAGTTGGCAACTATAACTCCTACTCCACCGGCACTTTTCACTGTTTCACCTTTCATGGCACGTGATGTTCCACCTCGATTGCAAATCACAATTTTGCCCCTAACCAAATTACTATCCAAAGACTTTGGCATACAAGCTCCTCCAGAAAAATTACTGAACCCTTTTTGACGAATAAAAGCATGTCCTGCGTAAATAATTGGTGTATATGGCAGATCCTTACCTGTATAAATTGTGGCGCCAGTGAAATTTTCGCCATTCTCCAACTTCAAATCGGCTGGAAATTTCCTATCAATTGTGCTAGCACCAATAGTAATGATCCATGGAGCAACGTTTGCAACCGATTGTGAAGCAGGTCCTTCATTACCAGCAGAAGCAGATACAATTATTCCTCTCTCCATCGCTGCGTACGATCCAATCGCAATCGGGTCAAGATGGTATGGAAGTGTTCCGCCACCAATTGACAATGAAATTATATCGACACCGTCTTCAACAGCTGCATCGAACGCTGCGAGAATATCTGCGTCTGAACAACCTTTCTTCCAACATATTTTATATGCTGCTACTCTGGCTTTCGGAGCAACACCAATGGCGACACCGGCTGCAAGAGTGAGGAGAGAGGCGTTACTAACTTCCCGTCCGGCAGCGATGGAGGCCGTATGAGTACCATGTCCTTGTGTGTCTCTAGGCGATTTAAGTTCGGAACTGATGTTCACTTCTTTCATTCTCATACTGGCTTCATAAGCTGCTCGAAAATATCTTGCTCCGATTAATTTTTTGTTGCAGTGATTTTTCCCGAAATTTTCACCTTCAACACACTCGCCCTTCCAACGTGCGGGAATAGGAGGAAGGCCTTTGTCATGGAAACTAAGACGTTCTGGCCAGATACCAGTATCGAATATTCCGATGATGACATCTGAACCGGAGTCAGATTCTGTGATTAAACCTGAGGGATTTTTTCCTTCGAGCCCGAGGAATATGGGAGAACGAGTGGTATGGATCTGGCGGAGTTGGTCAGGTATGACAGCAAGAATTCCAGGCTGGGTTTTAAGCTGCTGGGCTTGTTGGGTGGTAAGGGTAGAAAAGCCATGGAAAACACTTTTATATATATGGAGAATATCTTGATTATTGGAAAACTCTTCAGAGTCCTTCATTAGTTGAGAGGAATCTAGTGTTTGAAGAGTGGATTTATACCAATTTTCAACGTTAGAAAAAGCAGAGGGCTTCAAGTCATTTTGGACTCTAATTATGTAAGTTTGAGATTGAGCTAATATGGATGGGATTTGGAGGAGAAGTGAGAGAAGAACCCAAAAGAAAGAACCCATAGTATGTGTCTCTGATGGTGTTTAGAACAGAGAAGGCTAGAAGATTTATAATGGATTGTGTGGTGAATTTTAGGAAAAAACGACGAAACAGAAAAACAATTAGGATGCAAAGAGTGCAGAACTATTCTAGAAGGGCAAAAGTAAAGAGGCTAAATAGGTGCATGACATAAGAGTAAAAATTGGAGGCTATTGTATATTATGCATTAATGTTATTTATCTATTACAGATCATAAGATTTGGTCTTTAATAGGCGGGGTTATGAGCAGAGATCAGATATTATCTTAGATATGTAGAATTTTTAATATGTATAAGAACAGGCTGTACAATAAAAGACTGGTTTTAGCGAGTTCATTTTACATCGTTAATTTGTAAAACTGGATATGATTATTGATTTTGTTTATAGGCTACATCGAAAGGCAAGCTATCCTACACATGATAAATTCTTCCTCAGCTCATTTTTTGGTAGAAGATAAGTTGTTTTCGGTAGATTAGCTTACAGAATGGTTCTAACCTTGATTGTTAATACAACAACAATTAACTATGTTAACACGAGTAGGCTGAAATCAGAGTCTGATTCAACTACGGTTGTGTATACATCACATGATCTAAATAATATAATTATTTTCCTTGTGTCTTTCAATGTGTAGTGTTGATTTAAGTTGATGATTTCACCATGGTTGCCGTTTTGCTCGGAATCCATGGGGCGGCCATAGGAGGCTAAACATAGTAAAGCAATAGGTAATAACACAACCTGTGATATGTGTGACCTTAAAACTGGGGTATTGGAGTTATTTTGCAAAGAGAAGACAAAAGTGTGTATGTAGTAGTAGTTGTGTACAGTCCTAATTGAGTTGTCTTCTTGGAGGATCAAGGCATGCATCCTATTTTTAGATCATCTCTGCTGTTTAATTCTTGGATTTTTTCTGCAGTTTTGTCAATAGTATCTGTTGCTGCATTCAATGCTATACGTTAGCTTAGACTTTTGATCACTAGTGGAAGCTTTGTCTTCAATTATTTCAAACCAATATATTCTTTTTAATTGTCGCCTAACTTTTCTGCATTCTAACATGGTATATTCAATTCAAATTATAGAGGATTTATAACAATTCATTAATTTGAATAATTGTTGTTGATTTTGGCTGATTTTAATTATACACGGATTTTAGTGGAGTTAAATAAATCTCGTATAGTCTTGCTGATTTGAGACAAATCCATCGAAATTTCCTGAATTTTGCTAAGATTTCTGAAAACATAAAATACACTAGTAAATTCATCAAAATCTACAATTTTATAAAATACAAAAAAATCCATGAAATTTGAATATCACCAGATTTTAATGATTTTTTTAAAATCTAAATTGAATTCTCCTGTATTTTTAAAAGACTTTTTTCAAACCCTATTGAATAACATCATATTTCAAATGATTTTTTAGAGTCCGAATTGAATAGCCTAGGATTTTCAAAATCCAAAAAAATCATTTAAAATCCCAATTGAATATACATCTCTAAGTGTTTTAACAGCATAGTTAAAATAATAATTTTTTAAATTTTTTTTACAGAAAAGTCAAGTAATAGTTAAAATGAAACATGTGGAATTGTTATGGATAAAAAACGTAAGGTGTATTAACTGTTGTATTTACTAAGGTTCGGGAGCTCAAGGCCTTTAATGGCTGCTCTCATATTTCGTAGATTAACTCTGCCTTTACGAGATGCCTACTTATCTCTGTGAATTTGAGAATCAAGCCAAAAAATGTAGTTCTGATGGATGGGGTGAGTCTCTTTATATAGATGTTGAGAGTCCTTAAATTGGACTAGGGTTAGGAGACTTGTTGAACAAGTGCTCAGACTTTGGATGGACATGAAGTCCTAGAATAGAGGAATCAGATTCCTAGTTGGCGTAGGTGTCCTTGAGGCTATCTTTTATAGAATTATATCATCGTTAAGAATCATTTAATGAGCTTGTAATCCCTCATATTTATTAATTACAAAATTAATAAATAATCAGGGCTTTGGGCCTCATTAATTGGGCTTCGTTATTGGACCGAATCAGGTCTAATCAATTTAACATTAATTATTTTCTAGGCTAATTTTAGGGCCATATCATTTGCCCCAAACTTCTGGGAAACCGTAAAAGATTTTGCAGAAGTTAAGTTAATTTGTTCCCTTATAAGGTATTGTTTTTGCGTAAAGTGTGGAGCGACCTACACATTTACAACAATTTGCCTTGCACACGGCTTCAGGGTTGTCTCAGAACCTCCCTATTATTTTCCTTACCTTATTCCTTCTTTTTAGGGATTTTCTAGTATTTTTCAGGAATTTTCCCTTAATTTCTGGGATTTTTCCTAATTTTCAAGAATATTCTGATACTCACATGTATTATTTTTTCAAGAATATTTTATCAAAATAATTTTTGAAAAGTATTTTTTAATTTTCCCTAATTTTCAGGGATTTTTTTCTTATTTTTCCCTGTTTTTTGCGGATTTTTAGCAATTTCCCTGATTTTTTGCCCATTTTCTAATTAATTAAATAATCAGAAAATGAGCTCTCATGGTGCCATGCATCCTAGGCATGGGTCACCCCCGCCTAGGAGACATGTTTCCAACAACGCCCATGTTTCCAACAACGCCTAGGAATGTTGCCTCTTGGGCGTTGTTGGTTCCCATCATACTTCCTAGGCGCCTAGGAGACATATTTCTAACAACGCCTAGGAATGTTGCCTCTTGGGCGTTGTTATTTTCTCCTTCCTAGGCGTGGGTAACCCCGCCTAGGAGACATATTTCTAACAACGCATAGGAATGTTACCTCCTGGGCGTTGTTATTTCCTTCATTCTTCCTAGGCGTGGGTAACCCCCGCCTAGGAGACATATTTCTAACAACGCCTAGGAATGTCGCCTCATGGGCGTTATTATTTTCCTCATTCTTCCTAGGCGTGGGTAACCCCCCCTAGGAGACATATTTCTAACAACGCCTAGGAATGTTACCTCCCGGGTGTTGTTATTTTCCTCATTCTTCCTAGGCGTGGGTAACCCCCGCCTAGGAGACATATTTCTAACAACGCCTAGGAATGTTATCTCTTGGGCGTTGTTATTTCCCTCATTCTTCCTAGGCGAGGGTAATCCCCGCCCAGGAGAAATATTTCTAACAACGCCTAGGAATGTTGCCTCCTAGGCGTTGGTATTTCCCTTATTCTTCCTAGGCGTGGGTAACCCCTGCCTAGGAGACAGATTTCTAACAACGCCTAGGAATGTTACTTCCTGGGCGTTTGTTGTTTCAATCCTCCCATACTTCCTAGGCTGGGTCGCCTAGGAGACAAATTCGGTACCACGCCTAGGAATCTTGTCTCCTAGGCGTGGTTTGGTACCTCAATTTATACCCCGTGATCTTCTATAAATCTAGGGTAAGTTAAGACTTAGTAAAGAATGTTTCTAGAACTTTGATTTTTCAAAATTCA